>NW_020862438.1:0-61330 GCF_003713205.1 Coffea eugenioides | reverse complement strand
TTTCTCCCTTTTCTTTAGTCCAAAATTTTGGCTGCTTTAGGAGATATTTTAGGGCTGATTTTGCTCAATTAATAACAAGGATATTAAGGTAATAAAGTAGTGTTCAAGTGGTGCACTCAATCGGTAGTAAACGGTGCATGTCGGTTCAAGCCGTTTTTCCTTAACTTGCGCGTACTTGTGTTCTTACTTATCGTTCACTCACTTATTATTATCACTTCTAATCACACACTTTTTCTTATCTAAAACTCACTCTTAACCACGAAATTGAGTACACATACCTCACCAAGTGATCACACGGTCAAAATGCACCAAAAACACACCAAAAACCCTAGTATGCACAAAACCCCCTAACTTATGCCCTTCCTTTAGGAAAATCATAACTTGAGTTATAAATATAAAAAATTCATACAACTTGACCTGTTAAAAACTAGACTTCAAATACTAATAATCTTTACAAGACACCTTAAAGAGATTCAGTTCATAAGTTGGTCCAAATTGAGCCATAAGCTACTACAACATTCCTCTTGTTACTTGTGCATGGCAGAATTTTCAGTCAACTTTGCCAATTTTCTGAAATTTATAGAGATTGAATCAAACTCTGAATTTTACACCGTAGGAAGAGCTATGAGCCTAGTTTCAAACGCAATAAACGGAACTCAATTCCGACTTTCCTATACGAAGTTATAGCCAATTTTCCAAAGCTGTGCAGAGCCTCCTGCGAAAATTTCTAGATTTTCTAACAACTTGAGATTATGAAACAAAATTCACTCTCTTGACCCAAATTCAACCATTAAAGCAACCAAGAATCAAAGGTAAGTGAGTTCACATAAGGTTTATAAAGACAAGTAAAATTTCGGGGTTTCACAGAGTATATATAGAAGGACATCTTAAAAAGAGTAAAGAAAATTGACCTAATGTACAGATGTGAGGCTGATGTTGGTTAGTTAACTGTGGCATTAGTATCTCTGTGCATGGGAACCATTGATTGCATTTGTCCAAATTTTTAGCAGTAGAATCTGCACATTAAAGAGGTTTCTAGACTATGATGAGGAATAACAAATTCACAAACTAATTGGATGTTGAACAGGTACACGGAGAAATGTAGAAGAAGCACAAATAAGTAAGGAACCAAAGACTTTGAAATATACACATACCATGACCATAGTTGTCAGTAGTAGCTGTTGTAATAGGGACTTTAGAATCTGATGGTTTGGATAGTTGTTCAAATTTTCTAGAAAGACGCATCGACAAGAGTTTGTTTAACTTTCTTCTGTGATATGCGTCTCTATTTTTCTTTCGTTGAGCTTCCTTTTGTTCTGGCATAGGAGCAACAAACTTCTCTTTTTTTTTTTTTATTTCTTTCATTTTTTCTCATGGATTTTCTCAGCTTCATTAGGTGGATGTAACTCAGAGCAATTCATTTTATTTGTATACTAAGATGATGAAATTTTATTCTAAATAAAATTACGTGGTGAAGAAAATTAAAACCTATTACACGAAGTGACCAGACTACAGTGATAGCAAAGATTCAAAAGGTGTTTGGCATGAAGTATAACAAATGGATATATTGAGAAAGCAAGTGAACAATACCTCCATTGATTGCTGAACTGAAGAAGATCAAACCTGTGAGACCCCGGTCAGTTATCAAGTTTGATATTAGGTGATATTCATTATTTGTGCGGTAAAATTAGGGATTTTAGGGTTAATTAGAAAACCCTGAGTTGAGGTTAGGATTGAAACCCTAGTTTTTGTACTAAACCTAAGTTCGAGTGGTGGTTAAAGTGAGTTATGCTAGTGTGTGTTTTCGTGCGGGTAAGTATAGGATTTGATCCATTTTATATAGGTTAAGTGAGTTTAGAAGTTAGGAAAACCCTAAACTAGAAAAAATTTCTAGTGTTATGATTTGTTAGAATTCTAAGTTGGGTTTAAAACCCTAATTTTGCCTATGACAAAAATATTGTTGTTTAGTTACTTTTATGTGAGTTAAGGTATGATTAAGTATAGGTGATTAAGAAAGGAAAGTGATTAGTGTAGCAATTAAGTGTGATTACATGTTTTGGACTAGATTAAGTTTATAACCTATGGAGTAAATTGAAAGAGTTCCAAATGTTTAAGGGCAAGAGTGGATCAAATGCAAAGTTGAAGGTGTAAGGGCTTGAGAGCAAATTGGGAGCTTTTATGTGATTGGTGGTAGTAGAAAATATCTTCCATAAGCTTTGACTATATTATACCATAGGATTTGTAAGATAATCATAAGGCAAAAAATAAAACAAACCAAAGGAAAAGAAAGAGAGAGAGAGTCGAGAGGGAGAGAAAGAAAAAAAGAGAGAAAAGCTTTTGTTTCTTGCATTTGTGTTCATCAACCTTGAGTTTGGATCTTGGAAGATTAACTTGGGGCTTGAGTTTTGGAAGATCAATCTAAGAAACTTGCAACTAGAAGGTAAGTCATCTCTCTTGGAAGTTAAAGTTTGGTGCTTAAGTCTTGAATCTATGAAAAGTGATGCTTTTGTTGTTTTTATGATCTTATATGATATAGATGGTGATTATATAGAGTTTAATGGTTCATCTTGGTGATATTTTGCTGCTGAAATTTCGGTCAAACCAAGAGAAATTAGGGCTTCTTGTTATAGGTTTTCTTAGTTGATTGGGTTGGTGATTAAACTTGATAATGGGAATTTTGGTGTGATTATCTCATTTGAATGGTGAATTCTTAATAAAATCAGGTTTGGTTATGAAACCCTAATATAAATGGAAGTTAGTTTAGCTTGGTTAGGGTTTTGAAGTGAGTGAAAAACTAATGAAATTGGATTCTAGATTGTGGTTGGTGTTTGGTAATTTTTGTGGTAATTTGGGGAAGAAATTTCGGACCATTGGTAGGTCTTTTAGAATCTGGTATAGGTAGTATTGTTTGGTATGAGTTTGGCTAGAAAGCTTGTATTAGAACCATAGAAACGGACTGTGCGGCTGCGACGTTCGAAACCGGCAAAATTGAAATAGGGCAGTCCACAAATCCAAACTTGGGTACTATTTTTCTTTATGCTACGTGTGGATTCAGAGGTTTTTCAAAACATGAAAGTTGTAGCTTCTGAAGACCTTAATGTGTCTACAAAATTTCAGGTCAAATGGATCAGTGTAGCCCGAGTTATAGTCAAAACACTTGCATCTATTTTGAACACTGGATTGTGTTACGCTTTTGGATTTAGCCTCTGACCATGCTCGGTTCGCCTGGATAACGTGCGAACTGGGTGTTGACCCCTTCATAAGAAATGTAGATCTTGGTTTTAGCTTCGAAACAGTTAAAGTACGTCCAAATCCGAGTTCCGTAGCTCTAGTTATAACCAAAACAAGATCGGTTGTCAGAACTGCCTTTGAATTTGGACAGTTCTGACAGGAATTTTGGACCCATTTTTCACCCTTCTCTGTATTGATTCAGGTTTCGGCCAAAACATAAAAGTTTTAGCATTATGACATAGATTTCTAAATCCTTTGGAATTTCTTGATTCGGATTTGCGAGATGTGAGTTATGGTTCGGGAAACAGACCCTGTCCGTCACCCTAAAGTGCAAACTTCTGGTACTGTTTTCCATAATTTCGACCTGCTACCATTCAGATCTAGATTAAGGTATCTTCATGAAAATTGTAGCCCTTCCTCTTAGCTTCACAACGGTACCTCATGTACTTTGATCCGACAGTCATAGCTTTGATTGTGTTCAAAACAGTTTTTGACACCAAAACGGTTATGCTGCCATTTCCGTTTCCGTTTGCCGATTCCGCACATGCATGTGCCAATTTTGCCGTTTTGCTTGTTTTAGGCATGTTAGTAGCCATTTGTGATATACTGTGATGCAATCTTTTATTTCAGACGGTGGTGAGCTAGACAGAGCCGGTGGGGCCTACACTTCCTTTCACGCGATTTCGATACTTTTGCTATCTTTGTTCTTTGATAAGTATTCGGGCCGTTTGTATATGAATTGCTAATATGTTTGAGGTGAATGAAAGGTACTAGGCGAGAGGTGTACTCATCGCACTCGACCTAAACCTATACATGTCATTATACATGACATAGTCTAAATATATTATTTTGGGTGTTGAACCCCTTGAGCTTGTAGGCTCGGGTTGAGCGTTTGTAAGTTAGGTTGATCTTCCGATCATAGAAGATAATTCCAGCCAGCCCGTGGGCGTTTGTCGAAGCCGAGTCCCAATTAGCTGAGTCAACCAGTTTTGGAATCCGGTTCGCTGAGAATGTGAACCAAGTTGTGAACCGATACTTGTGAACCAAGCTCATTCGTTTCGCCTCGAGCAATTTTGGTGTGAGTACTGCCGTGAGGGGGTGATAAGTGTTAGGGGGTGTCCAGTGGAGTTCTTCGGACCTTAAGTGTGGTCGACGGAGGGTCGGTAGAGGTCACACAGTGGCAAATGACGTGGCTTTGGAGCCAACCTTGTATCCTTCATGTATTGTTAATTTTGCACTTGACTTGACATTTGTGAAATAGTTGTTTATCTTAATGTGAAATTTACGCTTTTACCCCCGTTTACTTACTAAGCATTTAACTTACCTCTTTTCCTTTGTTTTCCTTAACAGGGGACGACGCGGGGAAACCCTTTTGCGCTATCACTAGTGTAGTTAGATTTGGTTTGTAATGGTTGGACAACTAAGATATTTCTTTTACTTTGGTGATCTGTATAAAGAACCCGTCTTCGGGTCTACTTTTGCTCTTGGTTCTATAGTAGTCTCGATAACTCCTTTTGATGATGTAAATACCCTTTTGGAATTGAATATATTGTAAATAGTACTCTTTTGGTGTATATAGTTTTATTAGATTTGTGTTTTGAGTCCTGGCGCGAGCTAGGCAGGCGTCCCGCCGATACCCTCGGGTTCACCCTTGGGAGAAGTGGGGGCGTCACAGGTGGTATCAGAGTGCCTAGGTTAGAGGACTTGGGCAATTGTGGGACATACATGATAGGCATTAGGAATACGTGATTCTCTTTAAGATGAATGATATATTTTAAGCTGAAATGCCGGTGAACTGACAATTTAATGTTTTGTAGGTATGGATCCGGGCAGTTCTAGTGGTGCAGGACCTAGCGGCGTGGGACCGGGACCGAGACCTCCGAGTGCGAGGGGCCCGGAGGATCGGGTGTTGCGTAGGCGGGTGATCAAATATCGGCAGAGGCCTAGGGAGCCCTACACTTTGTATTCCCCCTTCGGTCAGGTGTCGCGCCGACCCTGTGAGTGTTGCTATACGTATGGCTACCTTGACGAGGTCGTCCTGGCAGTGGACGACGAGCGACGCAGCTTGGGGAAGACTTGCGATCGTTTGACTAGACAGTTAGAGGAGGCTAGAGAGGTTGGCCACGGGTAGGCGTTGCGCATTAGGGACTTGGAGCGGGGTCTCCGAGATGAGGTGGAGAGGATGGACGCTTTACGTTGTCAGCTTGACGACACACACAGCACCTCTTCGCAATGAAGAGGCAGCTGAGGGAGAGGGCTCGAGGTATTATGCTCATGTATTTAAAGGGTTTTGTTCCGACCGGATGTCGGATAACTTGTATATCTTTTGGTGTGACTTTGTAAATATATGTAGTCTCGATAACTCCTTTTGAGGATGTAAATACCCTTTTGGGATTGAATATATTGTGAATAGTACTCTTTTGGTTTATATAGTTTTATTAGCTTTGTGTTTTGAGTCCTGGCGCGAGCTAGGCAGGCGTCCCGCCAATACCCTCGGGTTCGCCCTTGGGAGAAGTGGGGGCGTCACAAAACCAAGCTTATTAGAAACGGGGACAAAACACCTAAACTCAATAAGCATAGAACTTTTCACTAACAAAGAAATGAGTAGAACTAAACATTAGATAACTGGTAGATACATAACAAAGAAAAAATCACAAAGAAAAAATTTGGGTAAAAAAAGATCAAAGTACCTGATATATGAGCTACTCAACTGTAAAGAAGATTTACATGCAGCTTCGGAGCTTAAGCATACAATGGACCTTGCGTGGAGACCGTTCAGGTCTACTTTTACTAATCTAGATTATTCTATTTGTATATATGCTAAACACTGATCTAAAGTTTCTAGATCTTCTAAAATTTTATCAAAATAATAATATGTATCTGATTGTTTAAGAGTTGCTAATGCTATTCTATATGAATTTTCTTGAGTAGTTGTGAACTGAAAAGGTAGTTCAAAATTTATACAGAGTTTATATGCAGAAATTATAAAGTATATGAGTTTTAAAAATTATATGAGTACTCGGTACTTGATAGAGGTTACAGAAATTATACCTTCCTTGCTTTTATTCCAAAGTTTCCTTCTGATACTATGAGAGTTGGAATCCTGTTTTTGGAGGTTTGCCTCACCAGATCTTCCCCTTAAGCCTTGCAGTACTCTTGACCAAACGGCTATGATGGGTACTACACCGTCTTTTGGACTTTTAAGACTCCAAAATAGGGTATCTCTCACAAAGTTTCCGGTTATTTGGATTAAATCTAGGGTAGGCTGTACTAATTTTTATTCTATGTTTCCCTTTCCTCTTAATAATAAGATGACTAGAAAGATTAAGCTCTTTGCAAAAAGTGTTTTGGACTGAATATAGAATGCTTTTTGTAATTTACAGGTTATGAAAGCTATAATGTGTCTTGGTGTATTATTATTTGGGCATTATATTATGTTTTAAACCCAAATTTAATATTGGGTTTAGTATTTAACAATACTAATATATCATATATGTATGCTATGAAAAATTCTTTATATTTGTTAAAAATATTATCCATTTTTCTTTGAAATATTGCCGGTGCATTTTTTAGTCCGAAAGGCATTACTAACCATTCAAAATGTCCTAAAGGGCATGTAAAAGCTGTCCATTCTATACTATCTGTGTGCATTCTTACTTGCCAAAATCCTGATTTACAATCAAATTTGTTAAAAATATATCTATACTGAATTCTATTTATTAGCTCATTTTTATCTGGTATGTCATAACTATCCTCTTTAGTATTATCATTTAACCTTTTATAATTTATTACCATTCTACTTTTTTTTCTGACTATTTCACTATGTTTTCTAACTATGAATGCTGCACTTCTATGTGGACTGGTACTTCTTCTGATTATTTTTAATTTATTTAAATCTCCTATATGCATTTCAAATTCTTTTATGTCTTCATTACTAGCTTCTATTTTTGTTGTACTAATTTTTAAATTTGGGTTTAAAATTTCTAACTTACATTCTGTTTTATCTTTTTCCCAATGAATAGTTGGGTTTTCTCCAAAAATTTCTAGTTTTTCTAACTTACTTATTAATTGGTCTATATCTGTGTGTCCTGTTTCTAACATATTATAGATTTTCTCATTTTGTAAAAGGTCTAAACTTATTTCTATTTCATTAAAATCTTCTCCTATGCTATCTATAGTTTCTATATTATTAAATTCTTCTATTTCTTCTATAGTTTCTATGTGGTTACATTTGCAATCTTTTGCTCTTTTATATTTACAATTATGATTTTCTATATTTTTATTTTCTTTCCGTATTCCTGGTGTAATGAACGTGTTATAAGGTAAAGTATGGTCTCTTAAGAATGTTAACCCTGTCCTTGTAATAATCATGCCATGATATGATTGTAGTATAAAAGCTAGTCCTAAAATCATTTGATAAGGAAAATTTCTAACATATATTTCTTCTACTGGATAAGGTGGTGTGCGGTGATTATTATCTATTTCAAAAAATAAGAGACTATTATGAATTGCAGTGTCATAGGTATAAGTACTACCATCCATTTGTCTTGCAGTTCTAATATTATATGCTTTTTCATAATATTTTTCTGGTATTAGTTCTTGTTGGATAACTATATCACTTGCTCCTGTATCTACTATTGCTAAAACTTCTGTATCAAAATTTCCTATTATTATTCTAGTTTTTATTTCAATGGAAGTTACTGTTGGTATTCCTGCTTGTAATAATTCAGAATCATAATTATGTCTTATTAATTCTGGAAAAATTTCTATATCAGCATTTTCTATATATACATCCCTTTCTATTGATTTTCCTTTATCAAATTTTTCTATTTTTTGCTCTAATTGTTCTATTTGATTTTCTAAAATTCTTATTCATCTTTCTAGGTAATGTTTTAAGGGCACAATATTTTCAGTTTTATCCTTTTTAACTGGCTCTAATAAAACGTATATTTGTGCTAATTTATCTAGGCAAAATTTACATCCTTCTGTATAACATAATTAACACTGGAATCTTAATTCTATTGCTGGGTATCTATTAAAATTATAACAAGCTTTACTATAATTACCTTTTCTATGTTCCCATTTATGGGTACATTCTACTTCTACTAAATCTAAATTGTCTAATTTTTTAAAATCTTATTTTATTTCTTCTAGGTATATGTTATCCATAATAGTTCTATTTTCCGATTTTTCTAAGATTTCATTTATAAATCATGTATCTTCTTGTTCTATAAAATCTGTTAAATCTATGTCCTCTGATACTATACTATAAATGCTTTCTGTTTCTAATATATTGTCATCCATTTCTATTAGATCTTCTGAAAATAATTCTACTAAATGAGCTTCTCTGTTAAAAGAATTATGTTTATTTGGGCAATTAGTTGCTAAATGATTAGGTTGTTTACAAATAAAACAAGATAATCTATTCCCATAGGTACGTTCTGGTCTATATCTTCTAACATGATGTTCCTTTTTAAGAAATGGTTTTCTAGCTTTGCTCTTCCTAAGATAATACTGTTTTCTGGGTACTTTTTATAATTTTTATAAGGTTTTCTATATTTTCTTTTTTCTTTTTCTCTTTCTCCATATTTTTGTGGTGTATATATTTCTGAACGAAAACTATATTCTCCTTTTAATTGTTTTTGTATTTTAATAAATGTATATTCCTGTACTAACCTATTAATTATGAATCTTACAGCTGTACTTACATTTTTTAATGTTGGTTCCATAGGTGTTGCTTTATATAAAGTATATATTTTCTTTCCTAGATCGTCTGGTAATTTAGCAAATAATTTTTCTATAATTCCTGCATCATAAAAACATCCTGCTAAACAGCTATGATATAAGAAATCTTGTAAAAATGGTTTAATATATTTCCAATTTCTAATAGATAATTATTCTATTTTTTTTATTGATTCTATTTGTGTCAGAACTCCTCCTCTATTTGGACTTGTTGCTAAAAGAATTCCTTCTACTCTATTAACAAAATTCATGGGATTTACTCCATGCGCCTGGTCTTATTGTAATCTATCTGAGAATTTTTGTTTGAATGCTTCCCAAGCTGCTCTTGCTACTCCTCCTAGAAATGTTTCTAAATACATATACATTTATGTTACATTATGATCAAACCCTTTTTGTATATAATTCCTAACTACTCTTGCTTTCCAGCTACCTATTACATCTTCTATCATTTGGGGGTCATAGGATGTTAACATTAAAGTCTTGCCTTCATCTACTGAATTTTCTTTTATTTCTAATTCTAATGGTCTTCTTTTTCCTCTAGGGTTATATTTTTCTTCTAGTTCTCTATATTCATTATATATTATTCTAGGTGGTTGTCCTGGTTCATATGTTCTAACATTCCCTTCTTGGCTAGTGTCAGTTTGCATATTTGTTGGTTGGCTGCTTCCACTGCTTTGTTCCATTAATTCTCTATATGATGTTATACTAACTATTTCAATATCATCTTCTTCTTTTTTAACTCTAATATTTCCTATATAATCATAATATAAAATTTCATCTAAAGCTATTTGTCCGTTTGATTCTAATTTTCTTTCTAAATCAAATAATTCTATTTCTGTTAAAATCATATTTAATTCTGCTGGATAAATAATTTTATGTTCTAGTTCTACAAGTTCTTCTTCTATCAAATTTATTTCTACTAGATCTAATTATGTATCTGATCTTTCTACTTCTTCATTTTCTGTTCCTAAAGATGTTGATTCATAATTATAGAACCTAAGACTTGTTTTTCCTTTACTATTTTTATATATTATACTTTCTTTTGGTATGATTGGATTATTTTCTTCTATAAATTTACTAATTTCCCATTCTTCTCTTGCCAAATTTTCTGAACTTACTTCTATTGGTTTTATTAATTTTATTCCCTTACTAGCCATAGCCTCTACTATTGGTTTGATATCTACCTTGTATCTGGTTTTACTACTATTTGTTAATCTTCCTATAAATCCTATGCTTATTGTTAAATTATCTCCTTGAAAATTTTCATATCCTTTAGTTTGTATGCCTATTTCTAAATTTTTAATATCTTCTAAGGTTACCATAAAATCTGGACTACAATAAAATATTCTTTCATTTTGGTTCATATCTACTTCTATACTGGCTATTAATGCATCTTCTACTGTTTTATGTCTTTTATCTAATATTGCTAATAATACTTTTTTTCCTAATCCTTTTCTTGTTAAGCCCTTTATTCCTATAACTATTAACCCTATATGCATATATGTATATTGTCTTCTGATTTGATTTATACTTTGCTGTGTTATTATTCTTAGATTTACTGGATTTGTTAATGCACTTACTGGTTCTTCTCTAGTTTGTCTAAATAATCCTGTATTACTTCTAAGAAATCCTACTGAATATAAAGTTCTCGGATTTAATAAATTTATTTCATTATTTCTGTATATTTCTAAATCTCTTCTTTATCTATTGCCTCTTCTAAATGCATGCTCCTATTTCTTCTTAACTGTCTTCCTATGTTTAATACACTAGTTCCTATTTGTGTATTTTCATTAACTGTTCTACTGGGTCCTGTAAATGCTCTTCTACTTGTCATTTTAAAATTTTTGTGGTTTGGGGTTTACTGAGAATATGTTACTAAGATATGGCTTATTTTCTTTCTTTGTTACTGGTAGTCTTTTAAACTGATCCGTAATCTCTTCTAGGTCTTATTCAAATTTATCTATCTACAAAACTCTAACTTTTTCTGTTACTGCATCTATTTTCTTATGTAATGATACTAACAAGGCTATTATCACGTTATTTTGTTTAGGATATGTTTTATCTGATATACTGGTTCCTAAGTAATCTGTTAACCCTAATGTTTCCTAGTGATAATATTTTAATTCTTCTAATATTTTTATATATTCAGGATAAAAAGCATACTGTGAAGGAAGTGGTTTATTAGTACGGCTCATATATTAACTCAAAATTATTTTTTCTATTTTATGTAATAGTATTTCTACCTGATTATAAGGTTGTTTTAATTCTTTTGATTTTTGACTAATTTTTTCTAATATTTCGTTATTAATTTTATATTCTTTGAGTTGTTCTAGACTTCTTATTTTTGTAATTATTTTATTATTTTGATCTTTTATGTAGTCTTGATTTTCTACTAAAGTTTTTATTTTTTTATTTTTATTTTTTAATGATTCCACTAAGTTTTCTATTATTCTAGAATTATTTTCTTTATGTTTTTCTAAAGATTCTGCTAATGATATTATTAGGTCAACTAAACTATAATAATTTTTATCTTCTATACTGTGTAAACTATGCTTATATATGTTACTAAAATAACAATTATGTTTATAATTATCTAGAGTTATTATATTTCTAGATTTATTTTTTATTTCTAAATCTAAATATTCTAATCTTTTATCTATCTTTGATTTTACTTAAGGAATCAGGCTCACCAGGACGGCAAGCTCTGATACCAAAAACTTATCTGGTACCAAACTCCCAGAATGGCTGGACTATTAGGCTCCAGTTAAAGACCTATATTGCTTAATCAGATATTCTACAGATCTTATTACAAGAATTCCTTCTGTTTTTATATTTTTCCTTTTCTTCTAATTTTTGTCTTTCTATAGATTTTAATTCAGAGTATCTGTGCCAAAGTAAATCTACTTTTGCTTGTCTAATATTTCTGAGAAATGATGGGGGATGGTGATGTGCTACTTTTACTAATCTAGATTCTTCTATTTGTATATATGCTAAACACTGATCTAACGTTTCTAGATCTTCTAAAATTTTATCAAAATAATAATATGTATCTGATTGTTTAAGAGTTGCTAATGCTATTCTATATGAATTTTCTTGAGTAGTTGTGAACTGAAAAGGTAGTTCAAAATTCATACAGAGTTTATATGCAGAAATTATAAAGTATATGAGTTTTAAAAATTATATGAGTACTCGGTACTTGATAAAGGTTACAGAAATTATACCTTCCTTGCTTTTATTCCAAAGTTTCCTTCTGATGCTATGAGAGTTGGAATCCTGTTTGTGGAGGTTTGCCTCACCAGATCTTCCCCTTACGCCTTGCAGTACTCTTGACCAAACGGCTATGATGGATACTATACCGTCTTTTGGACTTTTAAAACTCCAAAATAGGGTATCTCTCTCAAAGTTTTCGGTTATTTGGATTAAATCTAGGGTAGGCTGTACTAATTTCTATTCTATGTTTCCCTTTCCTCTCAATAATAAGATGACTAGAAAGATTAAACTTTGCAAAAAGTGTTTTGGACTGAATATAAAATACTTTGTAATTTACAGGTTATGAAAGCATCGTACTCAACAATGGTTTGAGACTGGTGCTTTTATAGGTTTGTTGTTCGGATTTGAAATCCGGACTTGTGTTTCCTAATTATTTTTGCGGATTTCAATTTGGTTGGAATCCGGTATCTAGTCTATAAGGCCGACAGTGGCCTAAATTTTTAAAATGCTATGTCAAAAAGCTAAAGGCTATATGGCCGATAATGACCAAAATTTTCAAAAAGCTAAAGGCTATATGGCTTACAATGGCTAAAATTTTCAAAAAGCCTACAATGGCCAAAATTTTCAAAAAGCTAAAGGCTATATGGCCGACAATGGCCAAAATTTATGAGACCGTCATCTTTTTAGTGCTTTCATTTACAATTGTAAGGTATGTACAATAATGTGTCCGGATCCTGTCATCCTTCCATCATATTTTCGATGTTGTGGAGTTCTTCTGGTCCTATTGTTTGCCAATAATGATCATTATCTTCTTGTCCTTCTTCAATTTCTCCTTCAATTTCTTCCGGCTGAGTTCTTTCTCCCATATAATCATTTAAGTACTGCTGGAATAGTTCTGGATAAGTTGTTTGAACTATAAAGTCTTTTTTCAGATTATATCGGTAGGGAGTGTAGATCTTCTGAATTTTGTTTTCTGCTGCCAATCTGAAGTATGACCATCCGGATTTAAAATGTCTATAGGCTAAGTGCATAGCCTTTGAATTCCGGAGTTGTTCTTCTAGTATTAAAGGACATTCTGCTATTATTATCCTTGCTGCTACTGGTGGAGTTGGATAAATATTGCTAACTTGAATCTTTATTCTATGAATTGTTGGTTCTAAATCAATGAGTCCAATCCATTCTGCTGGTACTGATTTAATTTTTACTTGAACCCATTGTCCATAATTTAGCATTTGTCTACAAAAATATGCTAAGCTTGTTCCTAGCGGATATGAGTCATCTGGATCAGAAATCTAAAATTCTTTTAAGAATCCACAATCCATTAAGAACTGTGGTGTAAGAACTATTCTTTCTTGATTGACCATAAGGGCTACTGGAGTATATCTGTGTAGTTTAATAGATGCTCTGAGTATGAGAAAATCAAGTGTATGTACACAATGGTTTCTGTATTTCTGGTGGTCACAAGATTCTGGATTATTTGGACATTTTTTATGTGGGTTGATCCAGTAAATGCAGGCTGAGTTTAAGGCCGTTGTGTGACACCCCACTTCCCCCGAGAGCGACCAAAAGCGGTTCGGCGGACCGCCTGCCCAAACTCTCGCCAGGACTCACTCAAATCTCTTCAAAAGAAATAAGAACATTACATCGAGGATAAAAAAAATTAATTCCAACTTGAAACACAACTTACATCATTCTATCTCAATATAATATACAATTTCCCCAAAAAAAATTGAAAGTCTCAGTTCTTATACATTCGTACCCATATTCAAGCAACTTAGGGCGAGAAAACCATTACAAAAATCAAAAGAAACTAGATCTAGGTTAGTCTGTAGCAGATACTTCTCGTCACTTACTCGCATCCCCTATTAAAGGAAAACAAAACTAACGCATGAGTCTAAAATCTCAGTGAGGTACAAACACTAATCAAACAATAAGTCCAGTTTGCTAGAACCATAGATATCCAATAAGTCAGAAACATTTACAATGTAAAGCTGCTAATAACACATTCATTAAGGATTACGCCTCAAACGGACCCACATTGCATTCATTCTTCATTCTTTCCTATTTAGCTCCAATCATTTGAAAATGCAGTTTTGTAAGTAAATCCCATCATTATGTGACGCCCCGTATGAAGAAGGGTTTTCATTTAATATATATCTTTGCTGGACGAGCGGAGGAGCGCAACGTTTGAACATGGAAAAGAAAAGAAAAGTTTTGAAAAAAGACAGGGGCCAAATCCGGCCGGAAATCCGGTCGGTTTCTGGCCGGATACCTGGCCGGATTGCCTTACAGTTTTGAAAAGAAAGATTTTGGCCACTGCCTCGAATCCGGCCAAGAATCCGGCCGGAAATCCGGCCAGATTCCGGCCGGATTCTGACGTGGCAGTCCGGCTGTCAACTTTTGACCAGCTATTCTTCTTGATAAATATCTTGTTTTGGCTGCTGTTGCTCTTCATTTTTCACCCTCCTTGGCCGGCTGTCTTGGAGAGAAAACAAGAGAGGAAAAACTTCACTTCTTCCCTTTGATTTCCTTCTTTGAATCTTGAGTTTTAACCGGTGGTTTTGGAAACTACTCCACACAAGGGTGTACTATGGTGGTTTAAAGCTTTTGATGGATTGATTTTGGATGGGAAGCTCTAAGTTGATAGCTTTCTTAAATTTGAGGTGAGTTGCTAAGAAAGTTCCCTTTTGGTTTTAATAATGATATAGTAGTGATTTGTAGTGGTTGAATATGTTGTATTGTGGATGATTTCATGATTTTAAGAAGAGTTGGATTAATTTCTGATTTATTGGGTATTTTTCCGATTTTATATGATTATGATTCATTGGTCTTGGATTGATGGATTGAGATAATGTTAAATGGAGCTTGTATACGTTAATTGCAATCGTTTGCGGAAAATTTCTGATTTGTGCGGAAATTCCGGTTTCTAGGGTTTAATTTGGGGAATTTTCTAATGGTTGGCTTTAAGCTTCTAATTGGCTTGATTGAGGGGTATTGTGGCCCTAATTGCATATATTTTATCGTTTGCGAACCGTATGTGCAATTGTGGTTAATTGCTATATGATTGGGTATTTGGTTGTAGGTTGGAAATGAAGCATTTAAAGGGAAATGCTGTCCGAACTTTGATAATGCTTGGTTGTTTTGGATTTGAGTTGTAGGGCTTGAGTTCAATCTACGAAATTGTATATGATGGATGATGGATTATGAGCCGTGGTGGTGAGTGACCTCAAACCACTTCTAAACTTATTTATGAACCGTTTCCTGCATTATCTACTCGATTGCGTATCATGTGCATATCCTATGTGCCGGCATACGAGTTCTTGACATGTTTTGGCTCAAATGAGTACTTGGAATTCGTGTGCTGAACGCCAACGTCTCCACTACTGTTTACAGTCCATCTAGAGCACCAATGGGCTCTCTCGCACTGTTTAATGTTAAATGATTGTTTGGAGCGTTGGACGTCAAAGTACCATGATTTCACTGGCTCACAGAGCAATAAAAGTGCATTGATTACTGATTCATGACATCACTGAAATGAACGATTGTGAAACTGATTTGATAACTGATTTTATTGGTTACTCGCTGAGCTTCTAGCTCACCCCAAAACTATTTTTTTCCCCCTCCACAGGGCTCGAGGCGAAGGAAGGCTTGTATTCCTTATTCATGTGATCGGATGGATTATCTCATGTGTACTTTGAATTTGAAATTCCTCCTGTATGGTATCAAGGATCAGAGTGGCGCAGCAGAAGCGTGGACGCTTCGCTTTTGAGATGTAAATATTGGCGAATTTGATGTAATTTTTGAGATTTATCTTGTCATTTAATTGAGGACTGTAGTGAACGACTGAGTCCCGACGAGAGTTGGACAGGCGGCCCGCCGAACCTTTTGGTTCACCCTAGGGGGAGGTGGGGCTGTCACAGTTGGTATCAGAGCTTAGGTTTCAGATCTCTGTAGTGTATCCTAGGCTTAAAGTTTTGGATGCCAGACTGTGGGTACGTAAGAATGAAAAATCGGACAGGTGGCATTAGAGTAACCCTTAGTGATTGTTTGGAATGTTTAAGTGATTCTTGCGGAATGTCTTGAATTGATTAGTACAAGAAGGAATGTCGAGAACGACATTCTTTTAAGGAGGGGAGATTGTGACGCCCCGTATGAAGAAGGGTTTTCATTTAATATATATCTTTGCTGGACGAGCGGAGGAGCGCAACGTTTGAACATGGAAAAGAAAAGAAAAGTTTTGAAAAAAGACAGGGGCCAAATCCGGCCGGAAATCCGGTCGGTTTCTGGCCGGATACCTGGCCGGATTGCCTTACAGTTTTGAAAAGAAAGATTTTGGCCACTGCCTCGAATCCGGCCAAGAATCCGGCCGGAAATCCGGCCAGATTCCGGCCGGATTCTGACGTGGCAGTCCGGCTGTCAACTTTTGACCAGCTATTCTTCTTGATAAATATCTTGTTTTGGCTGCTGTTGCTCTTCATTTTTCACCCTCCTTGGCCGGCTGTCTTGGAGAGAAAACAAGAGAGGAAAAACTTCACTTCTTCCCTTTGATTTCCTTCTTTGAATCTTGAGTTTTAACCGGTGGTTTTGGAAACTACTCCACACAAGGGTGTACTATGGTGGTTTAAAGCTTTTGATGGATTGATTTTGGATGGGAAGCTCTAAGTTGATAGCTTTCTTAAATTTGAGGTGAGTTGCTAAGAAAGTTCCCTTTTGGTTTTAATAATGATATAGTAGTGATTTGTAGTGGTTGAATATGTTGTATTGTGGATGATTTCATGATTTTAAGAAGAGTTGGATTAATTTCTGATTTATTTGGTATTTTTCCGATTTTATATGATTATGATTCATTGGTCTTGGATTGATGGATTGAGATAATGTTAAATGGAGCTTGTATGCGTTAATTGCAATCGTTTGCGGAAAATTTCTGATTTGTGCGGAAATTCCGGTTTCTAGGGTTTAATTTGGGGAATTTTCTAATGGTTGGCTTTAAGCTTCTAATTGGCTTGATTGAGGGGTATTGTGGCCCTAATTGCATATATTTTATCGTTTGCGAACCGTATGTGCAATTGTGGTTAATTGCTATATGATTGGGTATTTGGTTGTAGGTTGGAAATGAAGCATTTAAAGGGAAATGCTGTCCGAACTTTGATAATGCTTGGTTGTTTTGGATTTGAGTTGTAGGGCTTGAGTTCAATCTACGAAATTGTATATGATGGATGATGGATTATGAGCCGTGGTGGTGAGTGACCTCAAACCACTTCTAAACTTATTTATGAACCGTTTCCTGCATTATCTACTCGATTGCGTATCATGTGCATATCCTATGTGCCGGCATACGAGTTCTTGACATGTTTTGGCTCAAATGAGTACTTGGAATTCGTGTGCTGAACGCCAACGTCTCCACTTCTGTTTACAGTCCATCTAGAGCACCAATGGGCTCTCTCGCACTGTTTAATGTTAAATGATTGTTTGGAGCGTTGGACGTCAAAGTACCATGATTTCACTGGCTCACGAGAGCAATAAAAGTGCATTGATTACTGATTCATGACATCACTGAAATGAACGATTGTGAAACTGATTTGATAACTGATTTTATTGGTTACTCGCTGAGCTTCTAGCTCACCCCAAAACTATTTTTTTCCCCCTCCACAGGGCTCGAGGCGAAGGAAGGCTTGTATTCCTTATTCATGTGATCGGATGGATTATCTCATGTGTACTTTGAATTTGAAATTCCTCCTGTATGGTATCAAGGATCAGAGTGGCGCAGCAGAAGCGTGGACGCTTCGCTTTTGAGATGTAAATATTGGCGAATTTGATGTAATTTTTGAGATTTATCTTGTCATTTAATTGAGGACTGTAGTGAACGACTGAGTCCCGACGAGAGTTGGACAGGCGGCCCGCCGAACCTTTTGGTTCACCCTAGGGGGAGGTGGGGCTGTCACAGTTGGTATCAGAGCTTAGGTTTCAGATCTCTGTAGTGTATCCTAGGCTTAAAGTTTAGGATGCCAGACTGTGGGTACGTAAGAATGAAAAATCGGACAGGTGGCATTAGAGTAACCCTTAGTGATTGTTTGGAATGTTTAAGTGATTCTTGCGGAATGTCTTGAATTGATTAGTACAAGAAGGAATGTCGAGAACGACATTCTTTTAAGGAGGGGAGATTGTGACGCCCCGTATGAAGAAGGGTTTTCATTTAATATATATCTTTGCTGGACGAGCGGAGGAGCGCAACGTTTGAACATGGAAAAGAAAAGAAAAGTTTTGAAAAAAGACAGGGGCCAAATCCGGCCGGAAATCCGGTCGGTTTCTGGCCGGATACCTGGCCGGATTGCCTTACAGTTTTGAAAAGAAAGATTTTGGCCACTGCCTCGAATGCGGCCAAGAATCCGGCCGGATTCTGACGTGGCAGTCCGAAGCTGTCAACTTTTGACCAGCTATTCTTTTGATAAATATCTGTTTGGGCTGTTGCTCTTCCCATTTTTCACCCTCCTTGGCCGGCTCTTGGAGAGAAAACTAAGAGAGGAAAAACATTCACTTCTTCCCTTTAGATTTCCTTCTTTGAATCTTGATTTTAAACCGGTGGTTTTGGAAACTACTCCACACAAGGGTTTGTACTAATTGTGAGTTTAAAGCTTTTGGATGGATGATTTGTGGATGGGAAGCTCTAATTGATAGCTTTCTTAAATTTGAGTGAGTTGCTAGAAAGTTCCCTTTTGTTTATAATGCATATAGTAGTGATTTGTTAGTGGTTCCAATATGTGTTATTGTGGATGATTTCATGATTTTAAGAAGAGTTGGATTAATTTCTGATTTATTGGGTATTTTTCCGATTTTATATGATTATGATTCATTGGTCTTGGATTGATGGATTGAGATAATGTTAAATGGAGCTTGTATACGTTAATTGCAATCGTTTGCGGAAAATTTCTGATTTGTGCGGAAATTCCGGTTTCTAGGGTTTAATTTGGGGAATTTTCTAATGGTTGGCTTTAAGCTTCTAATTGGCTTGATTGAGGGGTATTGTGGCCCTAATTGCATATATTTTATCGTTTGCGAACCGTATGTGCAATTGTGGTTAATTGCTATATGATTGGGTATTTGGTTGTAGGTTGGAAATGAAGCATTTAAAGGGAAATGCTGTCCGAACTTTGATAATGCTTGGTTGTTTTGGATTTGAGTTGTAGGGCTTGAGTTCAATCTACGAAATTGTATATGATGGATGATGGATTATGAGCCGTGGTGGTGAGTGACCTCAAACCACTTCTAAACTTATTTATGAACCGTTTCCTGCATTATCTACTCGATTGCGTATCATGTGCATATCCTATGTGCCGGCATACGAGTTCTTGACATGTTTTGGCTCAAATGAGTACTTGGAATTCGTGTGCTGAACGCCAACGTCTCCACTACTGTTTACAGTCCATCTAGAGCACCAATGGGCTCTCTCGCACTGTTTAATGTTAAATGATTGTTTGGAGCGTTGGACGTCAAAGTACCATGATTTCACTGGCTCACAGAGCAATAAAAGTGCATTGATTACTGATTCATGACATCACTGAAATGAACGATTGTGAAACTGATTTGATAACTGATTTTATTGGTTACTCGCTGAGCTTCTAGCTCACCCCAAAACTATTTTTTTCCCCCTCCACAGGGCTCGAGGCGAAGGAAGGCTTGTATTCCTTATTCATGTGATCGGATGGATTATCTCATGTGTACTTTGAATTTGAAATTCCTCCTGTATGGTATCAAGGATCAGAGTGGCGCAGCAGAAGCGTGGACGCTTCGCTTTTGAGATGTAAATATTGGCGAATTTGATGTAATTTTTGAGATTTATCTTGTCATTTAATTGAGGACTGTAGTGAACGACTGAGTCCCGACGAGAGTTGGACAGGCGGCCCGCCGAACCTTTTGGTTCACCCTAGGGGGAGGTGGGGCTGTCACAGTTGGTATCAGAGCTTAGGTTTCAGATCTCTGTAGTGTATCCTAGGCTTAAAGTTTTGGATGCCAGACTGTGGGTACGTAAGAATGAAAAATCGGACAGGTGGCATTAGAGTAACCCTTAGTGATTGTTTGGAATGTTTAAGTGATTCTTGCGGAATGTCTTGAATTGATTAGTACAAGAAGGAATGTCGAGAACGACATTCTTTTAAGGAGGGGAGATTGTGACGCCCCGTATGAAGAAGGGTTTTCATTTAATATATATCTTTGCTGGACGAGCGGAGGAGCGCAACGTTTGAACATGGAAAAGAAAAGAAAAGTTTTGAAAAAAGACAGGGGCCAAATCCGGCCGGAAATCCGGTCGGTTTCTGGCCGGATACCTGGCCGGATTGCCTTACAGTTTTGAAAAGAAAGATTTTGGCCACTGCCTCGAATCCGGCCAAGAATCCGGCCGGAAATCCGGCCAGATTCCGGCCGGATTCTGACGTGGCAGTCCGGCTGTCAACTTTTGACCAGCTATTCTTCTTGATAAATATCTTGTTTTGGCTGCTGTTGCTCTTCATTTTTCACCCTCCTTGGCCGGCTGTCTTGGAGAGAAAACAAGAGAGGAAAAACTTCACTTCTTCCCTTTGATTTCCTTCTTTGAATCTTGAGTTTTAACCGGTGGTTTTGGAAACTACTCCACACAAGGGTGTACTATGGTGGTTTAAAGCTTTTGATGGATTGATTTTGGATGGGAAGCTCTAAGTTGATAGCTTTCTTAAATTTGAGGTGAGTTGCTAAGAAAGTTCCCTTTTGGTTTTAATAATGATATAGTAGTGATTTGTAGTGGTTGAATATGTTGTATTGTGGATGATTTCATGATTTTAAGAAGAGTTGGATTAATTTCTGATTTATTTGGTATTTTTCCGATTTTATATGATTATGATTCATTGGTCTTGGATTGATGGATTGAGATAATGTTAAATGGAGCTTGTATGCGTTAATTGCAATCGTTTGCGGAAAATTTCTGATTTGTGCGGAAATTCCGGTTTCTAGGGTTTAATTTGGGGAATTTTCTAATGGTTGGCTTTAAGCTTCTAATTGGCTTGATTGAGGGGTATTGTGGCCCTAATTGCATATATTTTATCGTTTGCGAACCGTATGTGCAATTGTGGTTAATTGCTATATGATTGGGTATTTGGTTGTAGGTTGGAAATGAAGCATTTAAAGGGAAATGCTGTCCGAACTTTGATAATGCTTGGTTGTTTTGGATTTGAGTTGTAGGGCTTGAGTTCAATCTACGAAATTGTATATGATGGATGATGGATTATGAGCCGTGGTGGTGAGTGACCTCAAACCACTTCTAAACTTATTTATGAACCGTTTCCTGCATTATCTACTCGATTGCGTATCATGTGCATATCCTATGTGCCGGCATACGAGTTCTTGACATGTTTTGGCTCAAATGAGTACTTGGAATTCGTGTGCTGAACGCCAACGTCTCCACTACTGTTTACAGTCCATCTAGAGCACCAATGGGCTCTCTCGCACTGTTTAATGTTAAATGATTGTTTGGAGCGTTGGACGTCAAAGTACCATGATTTCACTGGCTCACAGAGCAATAAAAGTGCATTGATTACTGATTCATGACATCACTGAAATGAACGATTGTGAAACTGATTTGATAACTGATTTTATTGGTTACTCGCTGAGCTTCTAGCTCACCCCAAAACTATTTTTTTCCCCCTCCACAGGGCTCGAGGCGAAGGAAGGCTTGTATTCCTTATTCATGTGATCGGATGGATTATCTCATGTGTACTTTGAATTTGAAATTCCTCCTGTATGGTATCAAGGATCAGAGTGGCGCAGCAGAAGCGTGGACGCTTCGCTTTTGAGATGTAAATATTGGCGAATTTGATGTAATTTTTGAGATTTATCTTGTCATTTAATTGAGGACTGTAGTGAACGACTGAGTCCCGACGAGAGTTGGACAGGCGGCCCGCCGAACCTTTTGGTTCACCCTAGGGGGAGGTGGGGCTGTCACAGTTGGTATCAGAGCTTAGGTTTCAGATCTCTGTAGTGTATCCTAGGCTTAAAGTTTAGGATGCCAGACTGTGGGTACGTAAGAATGAAAAATCGGACAGGTGGCATTAGAGTAACCCTTAGTGATTGTTTGGAATGTTTAAGTGATTCTTGCGGAATGTCTTGAATTGATTAGTACAAGAAGGAATGTCGAGAACGACATTCTTTTAAGGAGGGGAGATTGTGACGCCCCGTATGAAGAAGGGTTTTCATTTAATATATATCTTTGCTGGACGAGCGGAGGAGCGCAACGTTTGAACTTGGAAAAGAAAAGAAAAGTTTTGAAAAAAGACAGGGGCCAAATCCGGCCGGAAATCCGGTCGGTTTCTGGCCGGATACCTGGCCGGATTGCCTTACAGTTTTGAAAAGAAAGATTTTGGCCACTGCCTCGAATCCGGCCAAGAATCCGGCCGGAAATCCGGCCAGATTCCGGCCGGATTCTGACGTGGCAGTCCGGCTGTCAACTTTTGACCAGCTATTCTTCTTGATAAATATCTTGTTTTGGCTGCTGTTGCTCTTCATTTTTCACCCTCCTTGGCCGGCTGTCTTGGAGAGAAAACAAGAGAGGAAAAACTTCACTTCTTCCCTTTGATTTCCTTCTTTGAATCTTGAGTTTTAACCGGTGGTTTTGGAAACTACTCCACACAAGGGTGTACTATGGTGGTTTAAAGCTTTTGATGGATTGATTTTGGATGGGAAGCTCTAAGTTGATAGCTTTCTTAAATTTGAGGTGAGTTGACATAAACAAGCTTCCTTGTGCGTTCTTAATATTTGGTTAATGTAGGTTTTCTGTGATGTTTGAATGTGTTATTATTGTGGAGTATTTCATGGGTTGAAGAATTATGTGAATTTCTGATTTATGGGCATTTTTCTGAAAATTTATATGAAGGTCTGATTTTATGATTGGATTGATTGGTTTGGAATGGTGTGTTAAATTAGAACCCTTGATTGCGTTAATTGTGATTGTTTGCGGAAAAAAATTCTTGGTCTTTGATTCGGAAATTCGGTTTCATAGGGTTTCATTTGGGGGATTTTCTAATTGATTGGCTTTAAGCTCTAATTGGCTTGATTGAAGATTTTGTGGCCTCAATGGATATGTTTTATTGCTTGTGAACTATATGTGCAATTGTGTAGTTGACGGTTACGGATTTGGTGAATATTTGTAGGTTGGAAAATAAAGGAATTAAGGGGAAATGCTGTCCGATTTTGAATAGCGTTGGTTACTTTAAGTTTCAGTGAAAGGCTTGGACTTGAACCATGAAATTGTCTATATTGGACGAGGATTGTGAGCCGTGGAGGTGAGTGACCTTAAACTATTTCCAACGTTACTTTGAAATGTTTCTTGCATCGTTTCTTTGATTGCATATCCTGTGTGCCGGCATATAAGTTCTTGACATGTTTTGGCTCAAATGAGTATTTGGAATTCGTGTGCTGGACCCCAACGTCTCCTCCACCGTTTAATGTTCCTGTAGAGCACCAATGGGCTCTTTCTCACTGTTCAATGTTAAATGTTCAATGTTAAATGATTGTTTGGAGCGTTGGACGTCTAAGTACCATGATTTCACTGGCTCACGAGAGCAATGAAAGTGCATTGATTACTGAATCATGACATTATTGAAATGAACGATTGTGAAACTGATTTGATAACTGATTTTATTGGTTACTCGCCGAGCTTCTATCTCACCCCAAAATATTTTATTCCCCTCCACAGGGCTCAAGGCGAAGGAAGGGCTTGTAGTGTTTAATCATGGATTATCTCATGTATGGATTGAATTTGGATTTCCTTTTGTGTAATCATTCATATTGGGATTGTATTGAACGTTTAGAATTGATTGGATGTGTAATAGTCTAGTTTTGGACTTCCTCCTGTATAATAATTGTGATCAAGGATCAGAGTGGCGCAGTGGAAGCGTGGACGCTTCGTTTTTGATATGTAAATGTTGGAGAATTTGATGTATATTTGAGATTTATATTGTATTTGTTTGAGGACTGTAGTGAACGACTGAGTCCCGGCGAGAGTTGGGCAGGCGGTCCGCCGAACCCTCTGGTTCGCCTTAGGGGGAGGTGGGGTCGTTACAAGTGGTATCAGAGCTTAGGTTTCAGATCTCTGTAGTGTGTCCTAGGCTTAAAGTTTAGGATGCCGGACTGTGGGTACGTAAGAATGAAAAATCGGACAGGTGGCATTAGAGTAACCCTTAGTGATTGTTTGGAATGTTTAAGTGATTCTTGCGGAATGTCTTGAATTGATTAGTACAAGATAGAATGTCGAGGACGACATTCTTTTAAGGAGGGGAGATTGTGACGCCCCGTATGATGGAGGGTTTTATTTTATATATATTTTTGTTGGACGAGCGGAGGAGCAACGTTTGAACTTGGAAAAGAAAAGAAAAGTTTTGAAAAAAAACAGGGGCCAAATCCGGCCGAAAATCCGGCCAGTTTCTGGCCGGATACCTGGCCGGATTGCCTTGGAGTTTTAAAAAAAAAATGAGTTTAGCCACTGCCTTGAATCCGGCCAAGAATCGGGCCGGAAATCCGGCCAGATTCCGGCCGGATTCTGACGTGGCGTGTGCGGCAGCCACTTTTGGGCAGCTATTTTGCTTGATAAATATCTTGTTTTGGCTGCTTTTGTTCTTCATTTTGCACCCTCCTTGGCCGGCTGTCTTGGAGAGAAAACAAGAAAGGAAAAAACTCCATTTCTTCCCTTTGATTTCCTTCTTTGAATCTTGAGTTTTAATCGGTGGTTTTGGCAAATATTTCACACAAGTGCTCTCTAGGGTGGTTTAAAGCTTTTGATGGATTGATTTTGGATGGGAAGCTTTAAGTGGATAGCTTTCTTGATTTGAGGTAAGTTGAATAAACAAGTTCCTTGTGGTTCTAATATTGGTTAATCTAGGGTTTGTGATGTTTGAATGTGTTATATTGTGGAGTATTTCATGGGTTGAAAGAATTTATGGTGAATTTCTGATTTATTGGGCATTTTTCTGAATTTATATGAAGGTCATGATTTATGTTGGATTGATGGTTGGAAATGGTGTTAAATAGACCCTTGATGCGTTAATTGTGATTGTTTGCGGAAAAATTCTGGTTTGTACGGAAATTCCGGTTTCTAGGGTTTCATTTGGGGGATTTTCTAATGATTGGCTTTAAGCTTCTAATTGGCTTGATTGAAGGATTTTGTGGCCTCAATGGATATGTTATTGCTTGTGAACTATATGTGCAATTGTGTAGTTGACGGTTACGGATTTGGTCTATTTGTTAGGTTGGAAAATAAAGGAATTAAGGGAAATGCTGTCCGATTTTGAATAGCGTGGTTTACTTTAAGTTTCAGTGAAAGGCTTAGGACTTGAACCCATGAAATTGTCTATATTGGACGAGGATTGTGAGCCGTGGAGGTGAGTGACCTTAAACTATTTCCAACGTTACTTTGAAATGTTTCTTGCATCGTTTCTTTGATTGCATATCCTGTGTGCCGGCATATAAGTTCTTGACATGTTTTGGCTCAAATGAGTATTTGGAATTCGTGTGCTGGACCCCAACGTCTCCTCCACCGTTTAATGTTCCTGTAGAGCACCAATGGGCTCTTTCTCACTGTTCAATGTTAAATGTTCAATGTTAAATGATTGTTTGGAGCGTTGGACGTCTAAGTACCATGATTTCACTGGCTCACGAGAGCAATGAAAGTGCATTGATTACTGAATCATGACATTATTGAAATGAACGATTGTGAAACTGATTTGATAACTGATTTTATTGGTTACTCGCTGAGCTTCTAGCTCACCCCAAAATATTTTATTCCCCTCCACAGGGCTCAAGGTGAAGGAAGGGCTTGTAGTGTTTAATCATGGATTATCTCATGTATGGATTGAATTTGGATTTCCTTTTGTGTAATCATTCATATTGGGATTGTATTGAACGTTTAGAATTGATTGGATGTGTAATAGTCTAGTTTTGGACTTCCTCCTGTATAATAATTGTGATCAAGGATCAGAGTGGCGCAGTGGAAGCGTGGACGCTTCGTTTTTGATATGTAAATGTTGGAGAATTTGATGTATATTTGAGATTTATATTGTATTTGTTTGAGGACTGTAGTGAACGACTGAGTCCCGGCGAGAGTTGGGCAGGCGGTCCGCCGAACCCTCTGGTTCGCCTTAGGGGGAGGTGGGGTCGTTACAAGTGGTATCAGAGCTTAGGTTTCAGATCTCTGTAGTGTGTCCTAGGCTTAAAGTTTAGGATGCCGGACTGTGGGTACGTAAGAATGAAAAATCGGACAGGTGGCATTAGAGTAACCCTTAGTGATTGTTTGGAATGTTTAAGTGATTCTTGCGGAATGTCTTGAATTGATTAGTACAAGATAGAATGTCGAGGACGACATTCTTTTAAGGAGGGGAGATTGTGACGCCCCGTATGATGGAGGGTTTTATTTTATATATATTTTTGTTGGACGAGCGGAGGAGCAACGTTTGAACTTGGAAAAGAAAAGAAAAGTTTTGAAAAAAACAGGGGCCAAATCCGGCCGAAAATCCGGCCAGTTTCTGGCCGGATACCTGGCCGGATTGCCTTGGAGTTTTTAAAAAAAAAAAGAGTTTAGCCACTGCCTTGAATCCGGCCAAGAATCCGGCCGGAAATCCGGCCAGATTCCGGCCGGATTCTGACGTGGCGTGTGCGGCAGCCACTTTTGGGCAGCTATTTTGCTTGATAAATATCTTGTTTTGGCTGCTTTTGTTCTTCATTTTGCACCCTCCTTGGCCGGCTGTCTTGGAGAGAAAACAAGAAAGGAAAAAACTCCATTTCTTCCCTTTGATTTCCTTCTTTGAATCTTGAGTTTTGATCGGTGGTTTTGGCAAATATTTCACACAAGTGCTCTCTAGGGTGGTTTAAAGCTTTTGATGGATTGATTTTGGATGGGAAGCTTTAAGTGGATAGCTTTCTTGATTTGAGGTAAGTTGAATAAACAAGTTCCTTGTGGTTCTAATATTGGTTAATCTAGGGTTTGTGATGTTTGAATGTGTTATATTGTGGAGTATTTCATGGGTTGAAAGAATTTATGGTGAATTTCTGATTTATTGGGCATTTTTCTGAATTTATATGAAGGTCATGATTTATGTTGGATTGATGGTTGGAAATGGTGTTAAATAGACCCTTGATGCGTTAATTGTGATTGTTTGCGGAAAAATTCTGGTTTGTGCGGAAATTCCGGTTTCTAGGGTTTCATTTGGGGGATTTTCTAATGATTGGCTTTAAGCTTCTAATTGGCTTGATTGAAGGATTTTGTGGCCTCAATGGATATGTTTTATTGCTTGTGAACTATATGTGCAATTGTGTAGTTGACGGTTACGGATTTGGTGAATATTTGTAGGTTGGAAAATAAAGGAATTAAGGGGAAATGCTGTCCGATTTTGAATAGCGTTGGTTACTTTAAGTTTCAGTGAAAGGCTTGGACTTGAACCATGAAATTGTCTATATTGGACGAGGATTGTGAGCCGTGGAGGTGAGTGACCTTAAACTATTTCCAACGTTACTTTGAAATGTTTCTTGCATCGTTTCTTTGATTGCATATCCTGTGTGCCGGCATATAAGTTCTTGACATGTTTTGGCTCAAATGAGTATTTGGAATTCGTGTGCTGGACCCCAACGTCTCCTCCACCGTTTAATGTTCCTGTAGAGCACCAATGGGCTCTTTCTCACTGTTCAATGTTAAATGTTCAATGTTAAATGATTGTTTGCAGCGTTGGACGTCTAAGTACCATGATTTCACTGGCTCACGAGAGCAATGAAAGTGCATTGATTACTGAATCATGACATTATTGAAATGAACGATTGTGAAACTGATTTGATAACTGATTTTATTGGTTACTCGCCGAGCTTCTATCTCACCCCAAAATATTTTATTCCCCTCCACAGGGCTCAAGGCGAAGGAAGGGCTTGTAGTGTTTAATCATGGATTATCTCATGTATGGATTGAATTTGGATTTCCTTTTGTGTAATCATTCATATTGGGATTGTATTGAACGTTTAGAATTGATTGGATGTGTAATAGTCTAGTTTTGGACTTCCTCCTGTATAATAATTGTGATCAAGGATCAGAGTGGCGCAGTGGAAGCGTGGACGCTTCGTTTTTGATATGTAAATGTTGGAGAATTTGATGTATATTTGAGATTTATATTGTATTTGTTTGAGGACTGTAGTGAACGACTGAGTCCCGGCGAGAGTTGGGCAGGCGGTCCGCCGAACCCTCTGGTTCGCCTTAGGGGGAGGTGGGGTCGTTACAAGTGGTATCAAAGCTTAGGCTTCAGATCTCTGTAGTGTGTCCTAGGCTTAAAGTTTAGGATGCCGGACTGTGGGTACGTAAGAATGAAAAATCGGACAGGTGGCATTAGAGTAACCCTTAGTGATTGTTTGGAATGTTTAAGTGATTCTTGCGGAATGTCTTGAATTGATTAGTACAAGATAGAATGTCGAGGACGACATTCTTTTAAGGAGGGGAGATTATGACGCCCCGTATGATGGAGGGTTTTATTTTATATATATTTTTGTTGGACGAGCGGAGGAGCAACGTTTGAACTTGGAAAAGAAAAGAAAAGTTTTGAAAAAAAACAGGGGCCAAATCCGGCCGAAAATCCGGCCAGTTTCTGGCCGGATACCTGGCCGGATTGCCTTGGAGTTTTAAAAAAAAAATGAGTTTAGCCAATGCCTTGAATCCGGCCAGATTCCGGCCGGATTCTGACGTGGCGTGTGCGGCAGCCACTTTTGGCCAGCTATTTTGCTTGATAAATATCTTGTTTTGGCTGCTTTTGTTCTTCATTTTGCACCCTCCTTGGCCGGCTGTCTTGGAGAGAAAACAAGAAAGGAAAAAACTCCATTTCTTCCCTTTGATTTCCTTCTTTGAATCTTGAGTTTTGATCGGTGGTTTTGGCAAATATTTCACACAAGTGCTCTCTAGGGTGGTTTAAAGCTTTTGATGGATTGATTTTGGATGGGAAGCTTTAAGTGGATAGCTTTCTTGATTTGAGGTAAGTTGAATAAACAAGTTCCTTGTGGTTCTAATATTGGTTAATGTAGGGTTTGTGATGTTTGAATGTGTTATATTGTGGAGTATTTCATGGGTTGAAAGAATTTATGGTGAATTTCTGATTTATTGGGCATTTTTCTGAATTTATATGAAGGTCATGATTTATGTTGGATTGATGGTTGGAAATGGTGTTAAATAGACCCTTGATGCGTTAATTGTGATTGTTTGCGGAAAAATTCTGGTTTGTGCGGAAATTCCGGTTTCTAGGGTTTCATTTGGGGGATTTTCTAATGATTGGCTTTAAGCTTCTAATTGGCTTGATTGAAGGATTTTGTGGCCTCAATGGATATGTTTTATTGCTTGTGAACTATATGTGCAATTGTGTAGTTGACGGTTACGGATTTGGTGAATATTTGTAGGTTGGAAAATAAAGGAATTAAGGGGAAATGCTGTCCGATTTTGAATAGCGTTGGTTACTTTAAGTTTCAGTGAAAGGCTTGGACTTGAACCATGAAATTGTCTATATTGGACGAGGATTGTGAGCCGTGGAGGTGAGTGACCTTAAACTATTTCCAACGTTACTTTGAAATGTTTCTTGCATCGTTTCTTTGATTGCATATCCTGTGTGCCGGCATATAAGTTCTTGACATGTTTTGGCTCAAATGAGTATTTGGAATTCGTGTGCTGGACCCCAACGTCTCCTCCACCGTTTAATGTTCCTGTAGAGCACCAATGGGCTCTTTCTCACTGTTCAATGTTAAATGTTCAATGTTAAATGATTGTTTGCAGCGTTGGACGTCTAAGTACCATGATTTCACTGGCTCACGAGAGCAATGAAAGTGCATTGATTACTGAATCATGACATTATTGAAATGAACGATTGTGAAACTGATTTGATAACTGATTTTATTGGTTACTCGCTGAGCTTCTAGCTCACCCCAAAATATTTTATTCCCCTCCATAGGGCTCAAGGCGAAGGAAGGGCTTGTAGTGTTTAATCATGGATTATCTCATGTATGGATTGAATTTGGATTTCCTTTTGTGTAATCATTCATATTGGGATTGTATTGAACGTTTAGAATTGATTGGATGTGTAATAGTCTAGTTTTGGACTTCCTCCTGTATAATAATTGTGATCAAGGATCAGAGTGGCGCAGTGGAAGCGTGGACGCTTCGTTTTTGATATGTAAATGTTGGAGAATTTGATGTATATTTGAGATTTATATTGTATGTGTTTGAGGACTGTAGTGAACGACTGAGTCCCGGCGAGAGTTGGGCAGGCGGTCCGCCGAACCCTCTGGTTCGCCTTAGGGGGAGGTGGGGTCGTTACAAGTGGTATCAGAGCTTAGGTTTCAGATCTCTGTAGTGTGTCCTAGGCTTAAAGTTTAGGATGTCGGACTGTGGGTACGTAAGAATAAAAAATCGGACAGGTGGCATTAGAGTAACCCTTAGTGATTGTTTGGAATGTTTAAGTGATTCTTGCGGAATGTCTTGAATTGATTAGTACAAGATAGAATGTCGAGGACGACATTCTTTTAAGGAGGAGGGGAGAGGTGCGTCGCCCGTATCGAATGGAGCGGTTTTATTTGATATATATTTTTTGTGGACGAAGCGGAGGAGCAAACGTTTGAACTCTGGAAAAGAAAAGAAAAGTTTGAAAAAAAACAGGGGCCAAATCCGGCCGAAAATCCGGCCAGTTTCTGGCCGGATACCTGGCCGGATTGCCTTGGAGTTTTTAAAAAAAAATAGAGTTTAGCCACTGCCTTGAATCCGGCCAAGAATCCGGCCGGAAATCCGGCCAGATTCCGGCCGGATTCTGACGTGGCGTGTGCGGCAGCCACTTTTGGCCAGCTATTTTGCTTGATAAATATCTGTTTTGGCTCTTTTTGTTCTTCATTTTGCACCTCCTTGGCGGCTGTTCCTTGGAGAGAAAACAAGAAGGAAAAAACTCCCATTTCTTCCCTTGGATTACCTTCTGTTGAAATCTTGAGTTTTGATCGGTGGTTTTGGCAAATATTTTCACACACAGTGGCTCTCTAGGTGGTTAAAGCTTTTGGATGGATTGATTTTGGAATGGGAAGCTTCTTAAGTGGATAGCTTTTTGATTTGAGGTAAGTTGGAATAAACAAGTTCCTTGTGTTGCTAATATTGGTTAAATCCTAGTTTTGTGATGTTGAATGTGTTATATTGTGGAGTATGTTCATAGGGTTGAAAGAATTTATGTGATTTCTGATTTATTGGGGCATTTTTCTGAATTTATATGAAGTCAATGATTTATGTGGCATTGATGTTTGGAACGGTGTTAAATAGACCCCTTGATGCGGTTAAATTGTGATTGTTTGCGGAAAAATTCTGGTTTGTTCCGCGGAAATTCCGGTTTTCTGGGTTTTTCATTTGGAATTGTTCTAAGATGGTTTAAGCTTCTAATTGGCTTGATTGCAGGATTTTGTGGCCGTCAATGGATATGTTTTATTTGCTTGTGAACTATATGTTGCAATTTGTGTTAGTTGACGGTTAGATTTTGGTGAATATTTGTAGGTTGGAAAATAAAGGAATTAAGGGGAAATGCTGTCCGATTTTGAATAGCGTTGGTTACTTTAAGTTTCAGTGAAAGGCTTGGACTTGAACCATGAAATTGTCTATATTGGACGAGGATTGTGAGCCGTGGAGGTGAGTGACCTTAAACTATTTCCAACGTTACTTTGAAATGTTTCTTGCATCGTTTCTTTGATTGCATATCCTGTGTGCCGGCATATAAGTTCTTGACATGTTTTGGCTCAAATGAGTATTTGGAATTCGTGTGCTGGACCCCAACGTCTCCTCCACCGTTTAATGTTCCTGTAGAGCACCAATGGGCTCTTTCTCACTGTTCAATGTTAAATGTTCAATGTTAAATGATTGTTTGCAGCGTTGGACGTCTAAGTACCATGATTTCACTGGCTCACGAGAGCAATGAAAGTGCATTGATTACTGAATCATGACATTATTGAAATGAACGATTGTGAAACTGATTTGATAACTGATTTTATTGGTTACTCGCTGAGCTTCTAGCTCACCCCAAAATATTTTATTCCCCTCCACAGGGCTCAAAGGTGAGGAAGGGCTTGTAGTGTGTTATCATGGATTATCTCATGTATGGATTGAAATTTTGGATTTCGCTTTTGTGTAATCATTCATCATTGGATTGTATTGAACGTTTCGAATTGATTGGATGTGTAAATGTCCTAGTATTTGGACTTGCCTCCTGTTAATAATTGTGGATCAAGGTCAGCAGTGGCGCAGTGGAATGTCGTGGACGCTTCGTTTTTTGATAATGTCAAATGTTGGAGAATTTTGATGTAATATTTGAGATTTAATATTGTATTGTTGAAGACTGTAGTGAACGCCTGAGTCCCGGCGAGAAGTTGGGCAGGCCGGTCCGCCGAACCTCTCTGGCTTCGGCCTTAGGGGAGAGGTGGGGTCGTTACTAAGTGGTATCAAAGCTTAGGCTTCAGATCTCTGTAGTGTGTCCTAGCTTAAGTTTAGGATGCCGGACTGTGGGTACGTAAGAATGAAAAATGCGGACAGGTGGCATTAAGAGTAACCCTTAGTGTGTTTGGAAATGTTTAAGTATTCTTGCGGAATGTCTTTGAATTGATTAGTAACAAGATAGAATGTCGAGGACGGCACATTCTTTTAAGGAGGGGAGATTGTGACGCCCCGTATGATGGAGGGTTTTATTTTATATATATTTTTGTTGGACGAGCGGAGGAGCAACGTTTGAACTTGGAAAAGAAAAGAAAAGTTTTGAAAAAAACAGGGGCCAAATCCGGCCGAAAATCCGGCCAGTTTCTGGCCGGATACCTGGCCGGATTGCCTTGGAGTTTTTAAAAAAAAAAAGAGTTTAGCCACTGCCTTGAATCCGGCCAAGAATCCGGCCGGAAATCCGGCCAGATTCCGGCCGGATTCTGACGTGGCGTGTGCGGCAGCCACTTTTGGGCAGCTATTTTGCTTGATAAATATCTTGTTTTGGCTGCTTTTGTTCTTCATTTTGCACCCTCCTTGGCCGGCTGTCTTGGAGAGAAAACAAGAAAGGAAAAAACTCCATTTCTTCCCTTTGATTTCCTTCTTTGAATCTTGAGTTTTGATCGGTGGTTTTGGCAAATATTTCACACAAGTGCTCTCTAGGGTGGTTTAAAGCTTTTGATGGATTGATTTTGGATGGGAAGCTTTAAGTGGATAGCTTTCTTGATTTGAGGTAAGTTGAATAAACAAGTTCCTTGTGGTTCTAATATTGGTTAATCTAGGGTTTGTGATGTTTGAATGTGTTATATTGTGGAGTATTTCATGGGTTGAAAGAATTTATGGTGAATTTCTGATTTATTGGGCATTTTTCTGAATTTATATGAAGGTCATGATTTATGTTGGATTGATGGTTGGAAATGGTGTTAAATAGACCCTTGATGCGTTAATTGTGATTGTTTGCGGAAAAATTCTGGTTTGTGCGGAAATTCCGGTTTCTAGGGTTTCATTTGGGGGATTTTCTAATGATTGGCTTTAAGCTTCTAATTGGCTTGATTGAAGGATTTTGTGGCCTCAATGGATATGTTTTATTGCTTGTGAACTATATGTGCAATTGTGTAGTTGACGGTTACGGATTTGGTGAATATTTGTAGGTTGGAAAATAAAGGAATTAAGGGGAAATGCTGTCCGATTTTGAATAGCGTTGGTTACTTTAAGTTTCAGTGAAAGGCTTGGACTTGAACCATGAAATTGTCTATATTGGACGAGGATTGTGAGCCGTGGAGGTGAGTGACCTTAAACTATTTCCAACGTTACTTTGAAATGTTTCTTGCATCGTTTCTTTGATTGCATATCCTGTGTGCCGGCATATAAGTTCTTGACATGTTTTGGCTCAAATGAGTATTTGGAATTCGTGTGCTGGACCCCAACGTCTCCTCCACCGTTTAATGTTCCTGTAGAGCACCAATGGGCTCTTTCTCACTGTTCAATGTTAAATGTTCAATGTTAAATGATTGTTTGGAGCGTTGGACGTCTAAGTACCATGATTTCACTGGCTCACGAGAGCAATGAAAGTGCATTGATTACTGAATCATGACATTATTGAAATGAACGATTGTGAAACTGATTTGATAACTGATTTTATTGGTTACTCGCTGAGCTTCTAGCTCACCCCAAAATATTTTATTCCCCTCCACAGGGCTCAAGGTGAAGGAAGGGCTTGTAGTGTTTAATCATGGATTATCTCATGTATGGATTGAATTTGGATTTCCTTTTGTGTAATCATTCATATTGGGATTGTATTGAACGTTTAGAATTGATTGGATGTGTAATAGTCTAGTTTTGGACTTCCTCCTGTATAATAATTGTGATCAAGGATCAGAGTGGCGCAGTGGAAGCGTGGACGCTTCGTTTTTGATATGTAAATGTTGGAGAATTTGATGTATATTTGAGATTTATATTGTATTTGTTTGAGGACTGTAGTGAACGACTGAGTCCCGGCGAGAGTTGGGCAGGCGGTCCGCCGAACCCTCTGGTTCGCCTTAGGGGGAGGTGGGGTCGTTACAAGTGGTATCAAAGCTTAGGCTTCAGATCTCTGTAGTGTGTCCTAGGCTTAAAGTTTAGGATGCCGGACTGTGGGTACGTAAGAATGAAAAATCGGACAGGTGGCATTAGAGTAACCCTTAGTGATTGTTTGGAATGTTTAAGTGATTCTTGCGGAATGTCTTGAATTGATTAGTACAAGATAGAATGTCGAGGACGACATTCTTTTAAGGAGGGGAGATTATGACGCCCCGTATGATGGAGGGTTTTATTTTATATATATTTTTGTTGGACGAGCGGAGGAGCAACGTTTGAACTTGGAAAAGAAAAGAAAAGTTTTGAAAAAAAACAGGGGCCAAATCCGGCCGAAAATCCGGCCAGTTTCTGGCCGGATACCTGGCCGGATTGCCTTGGAGTTTTAAAAAAAAAATGAGTTTAGCCAATGCCTTGAATCCGGCCGGAAATCCGGCCAGATTCCGGCCGGATTCTGACGTGGCGTGTGCGGCAGCCACTTTTGGCCAGCTATTTTGCTTGATAAATATCTTGTTTTGGCTGCTTTTGTTCTTCATTTTGCACCCTCCTTTGCCGGCTGTCTTGGAGAGAAACAAGAAAGGAAAAAACTCATTTCTTCCCTTTGATTTCCTTCTTTTGAATCTTGAGTTTTTGATCGGTGGTTTTGGCAAATATTTCCACAACAAGTGCTCTCTAGGGTGGTTATAAAGCTTTTGATGGATTGATTTTTGGATGGGAAGCTTTAAGTGATAGCTTTCTGATTTGAGGTAAGTTGAATAGAACAAGTTCCTTTGTGGCTTCTATATTGGTTAATGTAGGGTTTGTGATGTTTGACAATGTGTATATTGTGGAGTATTTCATGGGTTGAAAGAATTTAGGTTGAATTTCTGATTTATTGGGGACATTTTTCTTGCTTTATATGAAGGTCAGTGATTTATGTTGGATTGAGGTTGGAAATGGTGTTAAATTGACCCTTGATGGCCTGCGTTAATTGTGATTGTTTGCGGAAATTCTGGGTTTGGTGCGGAAATTCCGGCTTTTCTAGGTTTCATGTTGGGGATTTTTTCTACTGATTGGCTTTAAGCTTCTAAATTCGGCTTGATTGAAGGATTTTGGTGGCCTCAATGGATATGTTTTTATTGCTTGTGACTAATATGTGCAATGTGTATTGACGTTTTACGGATTTGGTGAATATTTGTAGGTTGGAAAATAAGGCATTAAGGGGAAATGCTGTCCGATTTGGAATAGCGTTTGGTTTACTTTAAGGGTTTCAAAGTGAATAGGCTTACGACTTGAACATCGAAATTGTCTATATTGGACGAGGATTGTGAGCCGTGGAGGTGAGTGACCTTAAACTATTTCCAACGTTACTTTGAAATGTTTCTTGCATCGTTTCTTTGATTGCATATCCTGTGTGCCGGCATATAAGTTCTTGACATGTTTTGGCTCAAATGAGTATTTGGAATTCGTGTGCTGGACCCCAACGTCTCCTCCACCGTTTAATGTTCCTGTAGAGCACCAATGGGCTCTTTCTCACTGTTCAATGTTAAATGTTCAATGTTAAATGATTGTTTGCAGCGTTGGACGTCTAAGTACCATGATTTCACTGGCTCACGAGAGCAATGAAAGTGCATTGATTACTGAATCATGACATTATTGAAATGAACGATTGTGAAACTGATTTGATAACTGATTTTATTGGTTACTCGCTGAGCTTCTAGCTCACCCCAAAATATTTTATTCCCCTCCACAGGGCTCAAGGTGAAGGAAGGGCTTGTAGTGTTTAATCATGGATTATCTCATGTATGGATTGAATTTGGATTTCCTTTTGTGTAATCATTCATATTGGGATTGTATTGAACGTTTAGAATTGATTGGATGTGTAATAGTCTAGTTTTGGACTTCCTCCTGTATAATAATTGTGATCAAGGATCAGAGTGGCGCAGTGGAAGCGTGGACGCTTCGTTTTTGATATGTAAATGTTGGAGAATTTGATGTATATTTGAGATTTATATTGTATTTGTTTGAGGACTGTAGTGAACGACTGAGTCCCGGCGAGAGTTGGGCAGGCGGTCCGCCGAACCCTCTGGTTCGCCTTAGGGGGAGGTGGGGTCGTTACAAGTGGTATCAAAGCTTAGGCTTCAGATCTCTGTAGTGTGTCCTAGGCTTAAAGTTTAGGATGCCGGACTGTGGGTACGTAAGAATGAAAAATCGGACAGGTGGCATTAGAGTAACCCTTAGTGATTGTTTGGAATGTTTAAGTGATTCTTGCGGAATGTCTTGAATTGATTAGTACAAGATAGAATGTCGAGGACGACATTCTTTTAAGGAGGGGAGATTATGACGCCCCGTATGATGGAGGGTTTTATTTTATATATATTTTTGTTGGACGAGCGGAGGAGCAACGTTTGAACTTGGAAAAGAAAAGAAAAGTTTTGAAAAAAAACAGGGGCCAAATCCGGCCGAAAATCCGGCCAGTTTCTGGCCGGATACCTGGCCGGATTGCCTTGGAGTTTTAAAAAAAAAATGAGTTTAGCCAATGCCTTGAATCCGGCCAGATTCCGGCCGGATTCTGACGTGGCGTGTGCGGCAGCCACTTTTGGCCAGCTATTTTGCTTGATAAATATCTTGTTTTGGCTGCTTTTGTTCTTCATTTTGCACCCTCCTTGGCCGGCTGTCTTGGAGAGAAAACAAGAAAGGAAAAAACTCCATTTCTTCCCTTTGATTTCCTTCTTTGAATCTTGAGTTTTGATCGGTGGTTTTGGCAAATATTTCACACAAGTGCTCTCTAGGGTGGTTTAAAGCTTTTGATGGATTGATTTTGGATGGGAAGCTTTAAGTGGATAGCTTTCTTGATTTGAGGTAAGTTGAATAAACAAGTTCCTTGTGGTTCTAATATTGGTTAATGTAGGGTTTGTGATGTTTGAATGTGTTATATTGTGGAGTATTTCATGGGTTGAAAGAATTTATGGTGAATTTCTGATTTATTGGGCATTTTTCTGAATTTATATGAAGGTCATGATTTATGTTGGATTGATGGTTGGAAATGGTGTTAAATAGACCCTTGATGCGTTAATTGTGATTGTTTGCGGAAAAATTCTGGTTTGTGCGGAAATTCCGGTTTCTAGGGTTTCATTTGGGGGATTTTCTAATGATTGGCTTTAAGCTTCTAATTGGCTTGATTGAAGGATTTTGTGGCCTCAATGGATATGTTTTATTGCTTGTGAACTATATGTGCAATTGTGTAGTTGACGGTTACGGATTTGGTGAATATTTGTAGGTTGGAAAATAAAGGAATTAAGGGGAAATGCTGTCCGATTTTGAATAGCGTTGGTTACTTTAAGTTTCAGTGAAAGGCTTGGACTTGAACCATGAAATTGTCTATATTGGACGAGGATTGTGAGCCGTGGAGGTGAGTGACCTTAAACTATTTCCAACGTTACTTTGAAATGTTTCTTGCATCGTTTCTTTGATTGCATATCCTGTGTGCCGGCATATAAGTTCTTGACATGTTTTGGCTCAAATGAGTATTTGGAATTCGTGTGCTGGACCCCAACGTCTCCTCCACCGTTTAATGTTCCTGTAGAGCACCAATGGGCTCTTTCTCACTGTTCAATGTTAAATGTTCAATGTTAAATGATTGTTTGGAGCGTTGGACGTCTAAGTACCATGATTTCACTGGCTCACGAGAGCAATGAAAGTGCATTGATTACTGAATCATGACATTATTGAAATGAACGATTGTGAAACTGATTTGATAACTGATTTTATTGGTTACTCGCCGAGCTTCTATCTCACCCCAAAATATTTTATTCCCCTCCACAGGGCTCAAGGCGAAGGAAGGGCTTGTAGTGTTTAATCATGGATTATCTCATGTATGGATTGAATTTGGATTTCCTTTTGTGTAATCATTCATATTGGGATTGTATTGAACGTTTAGAATTGATTGGATGTGTAATAGTCTAGTTTTGGACTTCCTCCTGTATAATAATTGTGATCAAGGATCAGAGTGGCGCAGTGGAAGCGTGGACGCTTCGTTTTTGATATGTAAATGTTGGAGAATTTGATGTATATTTGAGATTTATATTGTATTTGTTTGAGGACTGTAGTGAACGACTGAGTCCCGGCGAGAGTTGGGCAGGCGGTCCGCCGAACCCTCTGGTTCGCCTTAGGGGGAGGTGGGGTCGTTACAAGTGGTATCAAAGCTTAGGCTTCAGATCTCTGTAGTGTGTCCTAGGCTTAAAGTTTAGGATGCCGGACTGTGGGTACGTAAGAATGAAAAATCGGACAGGTGGCATTAGAGTAACCCTTAGTGATTGTTTGGAATGTTTAAGTGATTCTTGCGGAATGTCTTGAATTGATTAGTACAAGATAGAATGTCGAGGACGACATTCTTTTAAGGAGGGGAGATTATGACGCCCCGTATGATGGAGGGTTTTATTTTATATATATTTTTGTTGGACGAGCGGAGTAACACAGTTTTCAACTTGGAAAAGAAAAGAAACGTTTGAAAAAAAACAGAGGGCCAAATCCGGCCGGAAATCTGGCCAGTTTCTGGCCGGATACCTGGCCGGATTGCCTTGGAGTTTTGAAAAAAAAAACGAGTTTAGCCTCTGCCTTGAACGGCCGGAAATCCGGCCAGATTCCTTGCCGGATTCTGACCGTGGCGTGTTCGGCAGGGCCACTTTTGCCAGCTATCTTTGGCTTGATTTAAATATCTTGTTTTGGCTGCTTTTGTTCTTCATTTTGCACCCTCCTTGGCCGGATGTCTTGGAGAGAAAACAAGAAAGGAAAAAACTCCATTTCTTCCCTTTGATTTCCTTCTTTGAATCTTGAGTTTTGATCGGTGGTTTTGGCAAATATTTCACACAAGTGCTCTCTAGGGTGGTTTAAAGCTTTTGATGGATTGATTTTGGATGGGAAGCTTTAAGTGGATAGCTTTCTTGATTTGAGGTAAGTTGAATAAACAAGTTCCTTGTGGTTCTAATATTGGTTAATCTAGGGTTTGTGATGTTTGAATGTGTTATATTGTGGAGTATTTCATGGGTTGAAAGAATTTATGGTGAATTTCTGATTTATTGGGCATTTTTCTGAATTTATATGAAGGTCATGATTTATGTTGGATTGATGGTTGGAAATTGTGTTAAATAGACCCTTGATGCGTTAATTGTGATTGTTTGCGGAAAAATTCTGGTTTGTGCGGAAATTCCGGTTTCTAGGGTTTCATTTGGGGGATTTTCTAATGATTGGCTTTAAGCTTCTAATTGGCTTGATTGAAGGATTTTGTGGCCTCAATGGATATGTTTTATTGCTTGTGAACTATATGTGCAATTGTGTAGTTGACGGTTACGGATTTGGTGAATATTTGTAGGTTGGAAAATAAAGGAATTAAGGGGAAATGCTGTCCGATTTTGAATAGCGTTGGTTACTTTAAGTTTCAGTGAAAGGCTTGGACTTGAACCATGAAATTGTCTATATTGGACGAGGATTGTGAGCCGTGGAGGTGAGTGACCTTAAACTATTTCCAACGTTACTTTGAAATGTTTCTTGCATCGTTTCTTTGATTGCATATCCTGTGTGCCGGCATATAAGTTCTTGACATGTTTTGGCTCAAATGAGTATTTGGAATTCGTGTGCTGGACCCCAACGTCTCCTCCACCGTTTAATGTTCCTGTAGAGCACCAATGGGCTCTTTCTCACTGTTCAATGTTAAATGTTCAATGTTAAATGATTGTTTGCAGCGTTGGACGTCTAAGTACCATGATTTCACTGGCTCACGAGAGCAATGAAAGTGCATTGATTACTGAATCATGACATTATTGAAATGAACGATTGTGAAACTGATTTGATAACTGATTTTATTGGTTACTCGCTGAGCTTCTAGCTCACCCCAAAATATTTTATTCCCCTCCATAGGGCTCAAGGCGAAGGAAGGGCTTGTAGTGTTTAATCATGGATTATCTCATGTATGGATTGAATTTGGATTTCCTTTTGTGTAATCATTCATATTGGGATTGTATTGAACGTTTAGAATTGATTGGATGTGTAATAGTCTAGTTTTGGACTTCCTCCTGTATAATAATTGTGATCAAGGATCAGAGTGGCGCAGTGGAAGCGTGGACGCTTCGTTTTTGATATGTAAATGTTGGAGAATTTGATGTATATTTGAGATTTATATTGTATGTGTTTGAGGACTGTAGTGAACGACTGAGTCCCGGCGAGAGTTGGGCAGGCGGTCCGCCGAACCCTCTGGTTCGCCTTAGGGGGAGGTGGGGTCGTTACAAGTGGTATCAGAGCTTAGGTTTCAGATCTCTGTAGTGTGTCCTAGGCTTAAAGTTTAGGATGCCGGACTGTGGGTACGTAAGAATGAAAAATCGGACAGGTGGCATTAGAGTAACCCTTAGTGATTGTTTGGAATGTTTAAGTGATTCTTGCGGAATGTCTTGAATTGATTAGTACAAGATAGAATGTCGAGGACGACATTCTTTTAAGGAGGGGAGATTGTGACGCCCCGTATGATGGAGGGTTTTATTTTATATATATTTTTGTTGGACGAGCGGAGGAGCAACGTTTGAACTTGGAAAAGAAAAGAAAAGTTTTGAAAAAAACAGGGGCCAAATCCGGCCGAAAATCCGGCCAGTTTCTGGCCGGATACCTGGCCGGATTGCCTTGGAGTTTTTAAAAAAAAAAAGAGTTTAGCCACTGCCTTGAATCCGGCCAAGAATCCGGCCGGAAATCCGGCCAGATTCCGGCCGGATTCTGACGTGGCGTGTGCGGCAGCCACTTTTGGGCAGCTATTTTGCTTGATAAATATCTTGTTTTGGCTGCTTTTGTTCTTCATTTTGCACCCTCCTTGGCCGGCTGTCTTGGAGAGAAAACAAGAAAGGAAAAAACTCCATTTCTTCCCTTTGATTTCCTTCTTTGAATCTTGAGTTTTGATCGGTGGTTTTGGCAAATATTTCACACAAGTGCTCTCTAGGGTGGTTTAAAGCTTTTGATGGATTGATTTTGGATGGGAAGCTTTAAGTGGATAGCTTTCTTGATTTGAGGTAAGTTGAATAAACAAGTTCCTTGTGGTTCTAATATTGGTTAATCTAGGGTTTGTGATGTTTGAATGTGTTATATTGTGGAGTATTTCATGGGTTGAAAGAATTTATGGTGAATTTCTGATTTATTGGGCATTTTTCTGAATTTATATGAAGGTCATGATTTATGTTGGATTGATGGTTGGAAATTGTGTTAAATAGACCCTTGATGCGTTAATTGTGATTGTTTGCGGAAAAATTCTGGTTTGTGCGGAAATTCCGGTTTCTAGGGTTTCATTTGGGGGATTTTCTAATGATTGGCTTTAAGCTTCTAATTGGCTTGATTGAAGGATTTTGTGGCCTCAATGGATATGTTTTATTGCTTGTGAACTATATGTGCAATTGTGTAGTTGACGGTTACGGATTTGGTGAATATTTGTAGGTTGGAAAATAAAGGAATTAAGGGGAAATGCTGTCCGATTTTGAATAGCGTTGGTTACTTTAAGTTTCAGTGAAAGGCTTGGACTTGAACCATGAAATTGTCTATATTGGACGAGGATTGTGAGCCGTGGAGGTGAGTGACCTTAAACTATTTCCAACGTTACTTTGAAATGTTTCTTGCATCGTTTCTTTGATTGCATATCCTGTGTGCCGGCATATAAGTATCTTGACATGTTTTGGCTCAAATGAGTAATTGAATTCTGTGTGCTGGACGCCCAACGTCCTCCTCCACCGCTTTAATGTTCCTTGTAGCACACCAATGGGGCTCTTTCTCACTGTCAAGGTTAAATGTTCAATGTTAAATGATCTGTTCTTGGAGCGTTGGACTCTAAGCTTACCATGATTTTTTTTTTCATAACTGGCTCACGATGAGCAATGAAGTGCCACTTTGGATACTGAATCTTACATTATTGAAATGAACGATGGTGTGAAACTGATTTGATACAACTTGATTTTTATTGCGCTTACTCGCTGAGCTTCTTAGCTCCCAACCCGCCAATAATATTTTCATTCCCCTCCACAGGGCTCAAGTGAAGGCTTGTAGTGTTTATTCATGGATTATCTCATGTATGGATTGAATTTGGATTCCTTTTGTGTAATCATTCATATTGGGATTGTATTGAACGTTTAGAATTGATTGGATGTGTAATAGTCTAGTTTTGGACTTCCTCCTGTATAATAATTGTGATCAAGGATCAGAGTGGCGCAGTGGAAGCGTGGACGCTTCGTTTTTGATATGTAAATGTTGGAGAATTTGATGTATATTTGAGATTTATATTGTATTTGTTTGAGGACTGTAGTGAACGACTGAGTCCCGGCGAGAGTTGGGCAGGCGGTCCGCCGAACCCTCTGGTTCGCCTTAGGGGGAGGTGGGGTCGTTACAAGTGGTATCAGAGCTTAGGTTTCAGATCTCTGTAGTGTGTCCTAGGCTTAAAGTTTAGGATGCCGGACTGTGGGTACGTAAGAATGAAAAATCGGACAGGTGGCATTAGAGTAACCCTTAGTGATTGTTTGGAATGTTTAAGTGATTCTTGCGGAATGTCTTGAATTGATTAGTACAAGATAGAATGTCGAGGACGACATTCTTTTAAGGAGGGGAGATTGTGACGCCCCGTATGATGGAGGGTTTTATTTTATATATATTTTTGTTGGACGAGCGGAGGAGCAACGTTTGAACTTGGAAAAGAAAAGAAAAGTTTTGAAAAAAAACAGGGGCCAAATCCGGCCGAAAATCCGGCCAGTTTCTGGCCGGATACCTGGCCGGATTGCCTTGGAGTTTTAAAAAAAAAATGAGTTTAGCCACTGCCTTGAATCCGGCCAAGAATCGGGCCGGAAATCCGGCCAGATTCCGGCCGGATTCTGACGTGGCGTGTGCGGCAGCCACTTTTGGGCAGCTATTTTGCTTGATAAATATCTTGTTTTGGCTGCTTTTGTTCTTCATTTTGCACCCTCCTTGGCCGGATGTCTTGGAGAGAAAACAAGAAAGGAAAAAACTCCATTTCTTCCCTTTGATTTCCTTCTTTGAATCTTGAGTTTTGATCGGTGGTTTTGGCAAATATTTCACACAAGTGCTCTCTAGGGTGGTTTAAAGCTTTTGATGGATTGATTTTGGATGGGAAGCTTTAAGTGGATAGCTTTCTTGATTTGAGGTAAGTTGAATAAACAAGTTCCTTGTGGTTCTAATATTGGTTAATCTAGGGTTTGTGATGTTTGAATGTGTTATATTGTGGAGTATTTCATGGGTTGAAAGAATTTATGGTGAATTTCTGATTTATTGGGCATTTTTCTGAATTTATATGAAGGTCATGATTTATGTTGGATTGATGGTTGGAAATTGTGTTAAATAGACCCTTGATGCGTTAATTGTGATTGTTTGCGGAAAAATTCTGGTTTGTGCGGAAATTCCGGTTTCTAGGGTTTCATTTGGGGGATTTTCTAATGATTGGCTTTAAGCTTCTAATTGGCTTGATTGAAGGATTTTGTGGCCTCAATGGATATGTTTTATTGCTTGTGAACTATATGTGCAATTGTGTAGTTGACGGTTACGGATTTGGTGAATATTTGTAGGTTGGAAAATAAAGGAATTAAGGGGAAATGCTGTCCGATTTTGAATAGCGTTGGTTACTTTAAGTTTCAGTGAAAGGCTTGGACTTGAACCATGAAATTGTCTATATTGGACGAGGATTGTGAGCCGTGGAGGTGAGTGACCTTAAACTATTTCCAACGTTACTTTGAAATGTTTCTTGCATCGTTTCTTTGATTGCATATCCTGTGTGCCGGCATATAAGTTCTTGACATGTTTTGGCTCAAATGAGTATTTGGAATTCGTGTGCTGGACCCCAACGTCTCCTCCACCGTTTAATGTTCCTGTAGAGCACCAATGGGCTCTTTCTCACTGTTCAATGTTAAATGTTCAATGTTAAATGATTGTTTGCAGCGTTGGACGTCTAAGTACCATGATTTCACTGGCTCACGAGAGCAATGAAAGTGCATTGATTACTGAATCATGACATTATTGAAATGAACGATTGTGAAACTGATTTGATAACTGATTTTATTGGTTACTCGCTGAGCTTCTAGCTCACCCCAAAATATTTTATTCCCCTCCATAGGGCTCAAGGCGAAGGAAGGGCTTGTAGTGTTTAATCATGGATTATCTCATGTATGGATTGAATTTGGATTTCCTTTTGTGTAATCATTCATATTGGGATTGTATTGAACGTTTAGAATTGATTGGATGTGTAATAGTCTAGTTTTGGACTTCCTCCTGTATAATAATTGTGATCAAGGATCAGAGTGGCGCAGTGGAAGCGTGGACGCTTCGTTTTTGATATGTAAATGTTGGAGAATTTGATGTATATTTGAGATTTATATTGTATGTGTTTGAGGACTGTAGTGAACGACTGAGTCCCGGCGAGAGTTGGGCAGGCGGTCCGCCGAACCCTCTGGTTCGCCTTAGGGGGAGGTGGGGTCGTTACAAGTGGTATCAGAGCTTAGGTTTCAGATCTCTGTAGTGTGTCCTAGGCTTAAAGTTTAGGATGCCGGACTGTGGGTACGTAAGAATGAAAAATCGGACAGGTGGCATTAGAGTAACCCTTAGTGATTGTTTGGAATGTTTAAGTGATTCTTGCGGAATGTCTTGAATTGATTAGTACAAGATAGAATGTCGAGGACGACATTCTTTTAAGGAGGGGAGATTGTGACGCCCCGTATGATGGAGGGTTTTATTTTATATATATTTTTGTTGGACGAGCGGAGGAGCAACGTTTGAACTTGGAAAAGAAAAGAAAAGTTTTGAAAAAAACAGGGGCCAAATCCGGCCGAAAATCCGGCCAGTTTCTGGCCGGATACCTGGCCGGATTGCCTTGGAGTTTTTAAAAAAAAAAAGAGTTTAGCCACTGCCTTGAATCCGGCCAAGAATCCGGCCGGAAATCCGGCCAGATTCCGGCCGGATTCTGACGTGGCGTGTGCGGCAGCCACTTTTGGGCAGCTATTTTGCTTGATAAATATCTTGTTTTGGCTGCTTTTGTTCTTCATTTTGCACCCTCCTTGGCCGGCTGTCTTGGAGAGAAAACAAGAAAGGAAAAAACTCCATTTCTTCCCTTTGATTTCCTTCTTTGAATCTTGAGTTTTGATCGGTGGTTTTGGCAAATATTTCACACAAGTGCTCTCTAGGGTGGTTTAAAGCTTTTGATGGATTGATTTTGGATGGGAAGCTTTAAGTGGATAGCTTTCTTGATTTGAGGTAAGTTGAATAAACAAGTTCCTTGTGGTTCTAATATTGGTTAATCTAGGGTTTGTGATGTTTGAATGTGTTATATTGTGGAGTATTTCATGGGTTGAAAGAATTTATGGTGAATTTCTGATTTATTGGGCATTTTTCTGAATTTATATGAAGGTCATGATTTATGTTGGATTGATGGTTGGAAATTGTGTTAAATAGACCCTTGATGCGTTAATTGTGATTGTTTGCGGAAAAATTCTGGTTTGTGCGGAAATTCCGGTTTCTAGGGTTTCATTTGGGGGATTTTCTAATGATTGGCTTTAAGCTTCTAATTGGCTTGATTGAAGGATTTTGTGGCCTCAATGGATATGTTTTATTGCTTGTGAACTATATGTGCAATTGTGTAGTTGACGGTTACGGATTTGGTGAATATTTGTAGGTTGGAAAATAAAGGAATTAAGGGGAAATGCTGTCCGATTTTGAATAGCGTTGGTTACTTTAAGTTTCAGTGAAAGGCTTGGACTTGAACCATGAAATTGTCTATATTGGACGAGGATTGTGAGCCGTGGAGGTGAGTGACCTTAAACTATTTCCAACGTTACTTTGAAATGTTTCTTGCATCGTTTCTTTGATTGCATATCCTGTGTGCCGGCATATAAGTTCTTGACATGTTTTGGCTCAAATGAGTATTTGGAATTCGTGTGCTGGACCCCAACGTCTCCTCCACCGTTTAATGTTCCTGTAGAGCACCAATGGGCTCTTTCTCACTGTTCAATGTTAAATGTTCAATGTTAAATGATTGTTTGGAGCGTTGGACGTCTAAGTACCATGATTTCACTGGCTCACGAGAGCAATGAAAGTGCATTGATTACTGAATCATGACATTATTGAAATGAACGATTGTGAAACTGATTTGATAACTGATTTTATTGGTTACTCGCTGAGCTTCTAGCTCACCCCAAAATATTTTATTCCCCTCCACAGGGCTCAAGGCGAAGGAAGGGCTTGTAGTGTTTAATCATGGATTATCTCATGTATGGATTGAATTTGGATTTCCTTTTGTGTAATCATTCATATTGGGATTGTATTGAACGTTTAGAATTGATTGGATGTGTAATAGTCTAGTTTTGGACTTCCTCCTGTATAATAATTGTGATCAAGGATCAGAGTGGCGCAGTGGAAGCGTGGACGCTTCGTTTTTGATATGTAAATGTTGGAGAATTTGATGTATATTTGAGATTTATATTGTATTTGTTTGAGGACTGTAGTGAACGACTGAGTCCCGGCGAGAGTTGGGCAGGCGGTCCGCCGAACCCTCTGGTTCGCCTTAGGGGGAGGTGGGGTCGTTACAAGTGGTATCAGAGCTTAGGTTTCAGATCTCTGTAGTGTGTCCTAGGCTTAAAGTTTAGGATGCCGGACTGTGGGTACGTAAGAATGAAAAATCGGACAGGTGGCATTAGAGTAACCCTTAGTGATTGTTTGGAATGTTTAAGTGATTCTTGCGGAATGTCTTGAATTGATTAGTACAAGATAGAATGTCGAGGACGACATTCTTTTAAGGAGGGGAGATTGTGACGCCCCGTATGATGGAGGGTTTTATTTTATATATATTTTTGTTGGACGAGCGGAGGAGCAACGTTTGAACTTGGAAAAGAAAAGAAAAGTTTTGAAAAAAAACAGGGGCCAAATCCGGCCGAAAATCCGGCCAGTTTCTGGCCGGATACCTGGCCGGATTGCCTTGGAGTTTTAAAAAAAAAATGAGTTTAGCCACTGCCTTGAATCCGGCCAAGAATCGGGCCGGAAATCCGGCCAGATTCCGGCCGGATTCTGACGTGGCGTGTGCGGCAGCCACTTTTGGGCAGCTATTTTGCTTGATAAATATCTTGTTTTGGCTGCTTTTGTTCTTCATTTTGCACCCTCCTTGGCCGGCTGTCTTGGAGAGAAAACAAGAAAGGAAAAAACTCCATTTCTTCCCTTTGATTTCCTTCTTTGAATCTTGAGTTTTAATCGGTGGTTTTGGCAAATATTTCACACAAGTGCTCTCTAGGGTGGTTTAAAGCTTTTGATGGATTGATTTTGGATGGGAAGCTTTAAGTGGATAGCTTTCTTGATTTGAGGTAAGTTGAATAAACAAGTTCCTTGTGGTTCTAATATTGGTTAATCTAGGGTTTGTGATGTTTGAATGTGTTATATTGTGGAGTATTTCATGGGTTGAAAGAATTTATGGTGAATTTCTGATTTATTGGGCATTTTTCTGAATTTATATGAAGGTCATGATTTATGTTGGATTGATGGTTGGAAATTGTGTTAAATAGACCCTTGATGCGTTAATTGTGATTGTTTGCGGAAAAATTCTGGTTTGTGCGGAAATTCCGGTTTCTAGGGTTTCATTTGGGGGATTTTCTAATGATTGGCTTTAAGCTTCTAATTGGCTTGATTGAAGGATTTTGTGGCCTCAATGGATATGTTTTATTGCTTGTGAACTATATGTGCAATTGTGTAGTTGACGGTTACGGATTTGGTGAATATTTGTAGGTTGGAAAATAAAGGAATTAAGGGGAAATGCTGTCCGATTTTGAATAGCGTTGGTTACTTTAAGTTTCAGTGAAAGGCTTGGACTTGAACCATGAAATTGTCTATATTGGACGAGGATTGTGAGCCGTGGAGGTGAGTGACCTTAAACTATTTCCAACGTTACTTTGAAATGTTTCTTGCATCGTTTCTTTGATTGCATATCCTGTGTGCCGGCATATAAGTTCTTGACATGTTTTGGCTCAAATGAGTATTTGGAATTCGTGTGCTGGACCCCAACGTCTCCTCCACCGTTTAATGTTCCTGTAGAGCACCAATGGGCTCTTTCTCACTGTTCAATGTTAAATGTTCAATGTTAAATGATTGTTTGGAGCGTTGGACGTCTAAGTACCATGATTTCACTGGCTCACGAGAGCAATGAAAGTGCATTGATTACTGAATCATGACATTATTGAAATGAACGATTGTGAAACTGATTTGATAACTGATTTTATTGGTTACTCGCTGAGCTTCTAGCTCACCCCAAAATATTTTATTCCCCTCCACAGGGCTCAAGGTGAAGGAAGGGCTTGTAGTGTTTAATCATGGATTATCTCATGTATGGATTGAATTTGGATTTCCTTTTGTGTAATCATTCATATTGGGATTGTATTGAACGTTTAGAATTGATTGGATGTGTAATAGTCTAGTTTTGGACTTCCTCCTGTATAATAATTGTGATCAAGGATCAGAGTGGCGCAGTGGAAGCGTGGACGCTTCGTTTTTGATATGTAAATGTTGGAGAATTTGATGTATATTTGAGATTTATATTGTATTTGTTTGAGGACTGTAGTGAACGACTGAGTCCCGGCGAGAGTTGGGCAGGCGGTCCGCCGAACCCTCTGGTTCGCCTTAGGGGGAGGTGGGGTCGTTACAAGTGGTATCAGAGCTTAGGTTTCAGATCTCTGTAGTGTGTCCTAGGCTTAAAGTTTAGGATGCCGGACTGTGGGTACGTAAGAATGAAAAATCGGACAGGTGGCATTAGAGTAACCCTTAGTGATTGTTTGGAATGTTTAAGTGATTCTTGCGGAATGTCTTGAATTGATTAGTACAAGATAGAATGTCGAGGACGACATTCTTTTAAGGAGGGGAGATTGTGACGCCCCGTATGATGGAGGGTTTTATTTTATATATATTTTTGTTGGACGAGCGGAGGAGCAACGTTTGAACTTGGAAAAGAAAAGAAAAGTTTTGAAAAAAACAGGGGCCAAATCCGGCCGAAAATCCGGCCAGTTTCTGGCCGGATACCTGGCCGGATTGCCTTGGAGTTTTTAAAAAAAAAAAGAGTTTAGCCACTGCCTTGAATCCGGCCAAGAATCCGGCCGGAAATCCGGCCAGATTCCGGCCGGATTCTGACGTGGCGTGTGCGGCAGCCACTTTTGGGCAGCTATTTTGCTTGATAAATATCTTGTTTTGGCTGCTTTTGTTCTTCATTTTGCACCCTCCTTGGCCGGCTGTCTTGGAGAGAAAACAAGAAAGGAAAAAACTCCATTTCTTCCCTTTGATTTCCTTCTTTGAATCTTGAGTTTTGATCGGTGGTTTTGGCAAATATTTCACACAAGTGCTCTCTAGGGTGGTTTAAAGCTTTTGATGGATTGATTTTGGATGGGAAGCTTTAAGTGGATAGCTTTCTTGATTTGAGGTAAGTTGAATAAACAAGTTCCTTGTGGTTCTAATATTGGTTAATCTAGGGTTTGTGATGTTTGAATGTGTTATATTGTGGAGTATTTCATGGGTTGAAAGAATTTATGGTGAATTTCTGATTTATTGGGCATTTTTCTGAATTTATATGAAGGTCATGATTTATGTTGGATTGATGGTTGGAAATGGTGTTAAATAGACCCTTGATGCGTTAATTGTGATTGTTTGCGGAAAAATTCTGGTTTGTGCGGAAATTCCGGTTTCTAGGGTTTCATTTGGGGGATTTTCTAATGATTGGCTTTAAGCTTCTAATTGGCTTGATTGAAGGATTTTGTGGCCTCAATGGATATGTTTTATTGCTTGTGAACTATATGTGCAATTGTGTAGTTGACGGTTACGGATTTGGTGAATATTTGTAGGTTGGAAAATAAAGGAATTAAGGGGAAATGCTGTCCGATTTTGAATAGCGTTGGTTACTTTAAGTTTCAGTGAAAGGCTTGGACTTGAACCATGAAATTGTCTATATTGGACGAGGATTGTGAGCCGTGGAGGTGAGTGACCTTAAACTATTTCCAACGTTACTTTGAAATGTTTCTTGCATCGTTTCTTTGATTGCATATCCTGTGTGCCGGCATATAAGTTCTTGACATGTTTTGGCTCAAATGAGTATTTGGAATTCGTGTGCTGGACCCCAACGTCTCCTCCACCGTTTAATGTTCCTGTAGAGCACCAATGGGCTCTTTCTCACTGTTCAATGTTAAATGTTCAATGTTAAATGATTGTTTGCAGCGTTGGACGTCTATGTACCATGATTTCACTGGCTCACGAGAGCAATGAAAGTGCATTGATTACTGAATCATGACATTATTGAAATGAACGATTGTGAAACTGATTTGATAACTGATTTTATTGGTTACTCGCTGAGCTTCTAGCTCACCCCAAAATATTTTATTCCCCTCCACAGGACTCAAGGCGAAGGAAGGGCTTGTAGTGTTTAATAATGGATTATCTCATGTTTGGATTGAATTTGGATTTCCTTTTGTGTAATCATTCATATTGGGATTGTATTGAGCGTTTAGAATTGATTGGATGTGTAATAGTCTAGTTTTGGACTTCCTCCTGTATAATAATTGTGATCAAGGACAAAACATGAAAGTTGTAGAGTTATGAGTTAGCTACCTACCTGAAAAATTTCACATCGATTGGAGTACTGTAACTTATGAAATCACCGAAATACAGTTGACAGCCTTTAAGTCCTGTTTCACGGACAGTTTCCATTTTTCTCTAAGTTTTTATTTTTGACCATGAAAATGTATAATTTGGCATTGGAGGTCTTCATAAGAAATGTTGGTATATGTCTTAGCTTCGTAACGCCATAAGATTCGTTTCAATCGGATAAGTGTTGCTTCAATTGTGATTAAAATTCCAAAAGGTGATAGGAACTTGATGCTTTTAGAATTCCTTTTGTTTGACATGATATTTGTGATCTAGGGTTTGGACTTGAGCAAAGCAATGAGTTATGATGGATGAGATTCCTGAGCCGTGGTTGGTGAGTGATTCCACAACTATTTGCCAGGTTACTTTTTGAACTATTTCTTGCATGGCATACTTGATTGCATATCATGCGTGCTTGTGTGTGTGCCATGAAATATTTTGGCTCCAATAAGTTCTTGGGAAGTCTTGTGCTTAGGACCAACGTCTCCACCACAGTTTACCTGGAGCACAATGGCTCTCTATTACTGTGGGATTGTTAATTGATCTATTTGAGCGTTGGATGTTTAAGTACAATGATTTCACTGGCTCACAAGAGCAATATACGTACATTTGATCATTGATTCATGATATCATCTAAATGCATTATTGTGACGCTTATTTGCTTAATGATTTTACTGGTCACTCGCTGAGCTTGTAGCTCACCCCAAAATATATATTCCCCTCCACGGGGCTCGAGGCGAAGGAAGTGCTTGTAGTACTTATTCACGTAACTGGATGACATATCTCCTGTACAGTTTGAATTTAGATTCATCTTGTGTAATATTTGGGACTGATATTGTATTTGTAATTATTTGAGAACTGAGGACTTTTGTCTTATTCGGGGAATTGTACCACTACTTGAGATTTGTAATGTATGTACGTATACGTTCTAAGCTTGGAAAATGTTATTTCGGTTGTTATTGAGGTTGTAGCCTATGTTATTGGATGTGAGTGATGTAACTTATTTGAGAACTGCAGCGAGTCCCGGCGAGAGGTGGGCAGGCGGTTCGCCGAACCCTTTGGTTTGCCTTAGGGGAAGGTGGGGTCGTCACAAATTGGTTGTTGATGTCTTCATGAGACTGGTAGTTCTCTGTCTTAGCTTCGAAACGGTATAAAGTGTACCCCAAACCGATAGGCGTAGCTTTAGTTGTGACCGAAACGCCAAGAGATGTCAAATCTGCCATTTAGCTATTTGCCTTTAAACTTGATTTCCGATTGCCTTGTTAAGACTTGTGTTGTAATTGGATTATTTTGAGCCTAGTTGAAGGGCCACTGTGGTAACATTGCCTATGTGTGACATTGGAGCTGATTTGAGGAAAATAATGAGGCCAGAAATGGCTGAAAAATAGGTAAACATAAGGGGCATGCCACCCAAATTTTCACTAGAGGTATAAACCAACATTTGGAGTTCTGGTTCTGTAATCTGCAAATTTGATCTACATCCACTAAAAATTGGGTTGAGTTGTGTTCATGAAAGTTGTAACCCTTTGTCTTAGCTTCAAGACGCTACCTAGTACACCTTGATCCGATAACCACATCTCTGGTTGTGGTCAAAACCGTATAACCCATTTTCATACCATTTTTTATTTCACACCTTGATGCGTTTCTTTGCCGTTCATACCATTTTTTATTTCACACCTTGATGCGTTTCTTTGCCGTTTTTGCCGTTTTGGCCGTTTTGGTCCTCATTTCCAATTGTGATGGTCGAGTGACTGATAGTTGAGTATAATCTTCTATCACAGGCAGTGACGAACCGGACGGAGTCGGTGGACCCGTATAAAGGGTCTTGATTTACGTGCTAACTATTAAGTAAGTAATTGGGTTTATTTATGTGATAAATTGTCAAAGTGTCTTGTATATGATAAATGGGAACTTAGGCGAGGGTGTACTTTATCTCACTCGACCTAAGCCCATTCTCTGTTCTTGACTCAATACGTGAGTATACATGTCTTATGTTGAGTATCACCCTTTTGCTGTGTGATGTTGGGGTGACTACACGACTTGAGTTGAACGCCTTGTGTTGTGTGCTGTTGGGGTGATTAAATTACATGAGTACTTTGTTGAGAGATGTCATCTAGTGAGAGATTGGATATCTCAGGGGTTGGTTCCAGTCCGGTTCCAAGGGTAGACGGATTATTCGAGTCAGCCGGGGGTTGGTCGAAGTTAGTTCCATGCTAACCTTGGGATTTCATTCTTTGTTAAAGCTAAGTAATTTTGTTTTCCTCGAGCTGCTGTGTGCTGTTGACTGGCCAGTGGGGGTTGATAAGGTGAACGGAAAAAGTTAAGTGGAGTCTACGGACTATGAGTATTTTGGTTGACGTAGTATCAACAGGTGGTCAAGCTCAGAGAATTGAACTGGCTTTGAAGCCACCCGTATCCTACCATTGTGATGTTAAATTTCTGTCTATTGATGTGAAATATCTTGGTTTACATGTTTAGTTGGATGTGATTTTACATTTTTACCCCCGATTATTCACTAAGCGTATAGCTTACCCCATTCCATTTGTTTTCCTTAGCAGGGGCCGACGCGAGGAAAGCTCGGGAAGGTGTATAGACTTTTGGTTTATAGAATAATTGATTTTGCCCTAGTACTTGTTATAAGTTGACTAGTAAGATGTATATATTTGTTGTGGTGGTTATAGTTAGTAGCTTCTCTAGGGTTTACTTTCTGGTACTAGTGGTATGTATTGCTTGATGTAATAGCTTATATAACTTTTGAAGATGTAATAGTGTATATAGAACTTTCTTTTAGCTTGAAATTTATTTTATCGTTTATGAAATCGAGTCCTGGCGCGAGCTAGACAGGCGATCCGCTAAACCCTTTGGTACGCCTCTGGGTACGGTGGGGTCGTCATAGCTATCCCTACATTGGAAGGGACCACACCCGTCCGAGGTGTGAGGAAAGGTAAAGTGTCAGGTTAGATTATCTATAATGACACCTTTAAATGCCGCTAAAGGTCATTTTTGTTGTAGTATTCTACTTTGCAAAATGTAGATTCGTCAGGTGGTATTTGTGACTGCCCCACCTCCCCCTAAGGCGAACCAAAGGGTTTAGTGGGACCCCCTGGCCAGCTCTCGCCGGGACTCACTCACTTACTACATTCCTTAAGTAAATTACAAGGTACAACTCAAATAATACATCCAATTCTCCAAAAATTACATATCATAAGCGAAGCGGAAACTAGTTCTAAGCGTAGAATGTAGATATACATCCGATTCAATTCCAAATATTTATACAGGCCCAAAAGTACATAAACCAAAACCAAATCTAAACTATACAAGATGTACGCCATCCAGCCACACAAAGATCCAAATACAAGTTCTTCCTTTACTTCGATCCCTGTGGGGAGAAGAAGATAATAGGGGGTGAGCTAGAAGCTCAGTGAGTGACCAGTAAAATCAACAGCCAAGTATATTTCACAATAAAGCATTGATATGATGTCATGATGCAGTAATCAAATGTTCATTTATTGCTCATGTGAGCCAGTAAAGTTCTTGTACTTAAATATCCAACGCTCGTTTAGATCAGGTAACCGTGAAACAGAAGTAAAGAGCCATCGTGCTCCAAAGAATGTGTAAACAGTAGTGGAGACATTGGTTCTAAGCACAAGACTTTCCAGGAACTCATTGGAGCCAAATTATGTCATGGCACACACCCAAACCCAAATGATATGCAATGGAGTAATAAATGCAAGAATTAGTTCAAAAGTAACTTTGGAAATAGTTGAGGGATCACTCACCAACCACGACTCACGAACCTCATCCATCATTTATTATTGTCTTGTTCAAGTCCAAGACCTAGATCACAAATGGAAATAAGGACTAAAACGATCAAAGCGAAAAAATAGTAAAGGAATGCATCGGGCGTGCGCGGAAATGAAAATGGTACAAAACGGGTTACACGATTTTGCCCATAACTGGAGCTGTGCTTATCAGATCAAAATGTACTAGGTAGTGTCTCGAAGCTTAGACAAAGAGTTACAACTTTCATGAAGACACCTCAACCTAGTTTTCAGTGTATCCAAGTCAATTTGCCAAATATAGAACTAGAACTCCAAAGGTAGTTTATCTTTCTCGTGAAAATTTGGCGGCATGCCCCTTGTGTTTACCCATTTTCCAGCCATTTATGGCTTCAATATTTTCCTCACACAAACCCAAAGGTACACACACAACAATCTAATTTCAATAGCCGTTCAATAGGCTCAAGATAATACAAGGACAAAATCAAACTAATAACAAGTGCGGAAATAAACTTAACATAAGACAGATTTGACGGAGTTTTGCGGAAAGAACACATCCGAGGCTACACTTATCGGATTGAGGTACAAATTATACCGTTTCGAAGCTAAGACACAGGGTTACAATTTTCATGAAGGTCACTTAGTCCAGTTTCCAATGCAACCTAGCCAAATCCCCAATTTACAGAACCAAAATCCAACTAGTCGGCTAATAAACCGTACTACCTTTAAATGACTATATATCAGGTTACCAAGGTCCGACTAAGGTGTTCTTGGTGGCGTTGAAAAACTAAGACAGAGTACTAAAACTTTCATGTTTTGGTAAATAGCTAAATCCAAACGGATTATAGTGAATAAACACAACCAAATAGACTAAACTGTCCACGCGGAACTCTGGAATGTAACCTAGAACAGCGAGGGTATTTTCGTATTTTCACAAGTTACATAGCTCCGATTGAGCTGAAATTTTGTAGGCACCTATAAAATACCATTATATATAACTTTCATGTTTTAGGCCAAGCCTGATTCGGCATATAACTATGAGTTCCAAAACCGGGCAGAATGTAAACATGAAATTCCAGAAATCTGGAATTTTTGGGATTTCATGACAATCTATTCATTTTCTTACTTCCAACACCACCAAATCCCCTTATATAATCTTATATACAACATATACCCACTATACAACAAGTCTAGGCAGAAATTTATTAAACCCTAACTTGCATATATCATCCAAAATCATCACAACAACTTGCATATCTTGTAATCAAGCCAAAACATGAACTAGATAACATCTTAAACCAAAATTTAAAAGACCAAAAACCATAATCAGATCTTATACCTCAAAAGACAAGCTTGGAAGAGTGATACTCCACCTCCTTTAGAAATTTTTGTTTGCCCTAGCTTCTTAAGCCCACAACTAGCACTTTAATCGGTTTGGAAGTTTGATTTCTCACTTGGATAGCTAAGATCAAGAAGAAGAAAGTTGTTCTTGTTCTCTCTTTTCTCTCTCTCTTTGGTCGGCCAAGCTGCTGAAATAATGAAGAGGAAAGGTGCAAAAATTGGGATAAAAATGATGGTTACTCTCTTGGTCAAGAAACTCTTAGGTGGCGACAAGTGTCGCCACCACCACCTTTCATTTTTCTCTTTCTTTTCCTTGCTATTTTTAGCCTTAAAATTCGGTCAAGCTAGCTGGAAATTAAGGAGATATTTTGGTCAAATATTAATGAGCTCATGTGGTAAGAAAGTGGTGGTCAAGTGGTGCGTTCAATCGGTAGTGCGCGGTACCCGTGGGTTCGCGCCGTTTTTCTTAAAAACACACGTACTAGGGTTTTTACTTCCCATTCACTAGCCTTATATCATTGCTCCTAATCACATATTATTTCTGACTTAAAAGTCACTTTTAATCACCAAATTTGATCCCTGCTCCGTATCGAAAATTCATCCGGCGAAAATCGCGAAAACCCTAATTTTGCTCCAATCTTGAAACCAAAAGTGAAACCCTACTTTCTAGGTTCATTGGCACTTATTGTGGGGTGATTGAGTAGTAGGGCCATTATAAAGTGGTATTTGTCAAAGAAAAGGGAATTTTTAAGAAAAATATAAGGAATTTGCACGGCTTCTAGCCGGATTCTCCACAAAACACTATTCACCAGAAATTTTTCCCTTTTCTTCTGCCTCGGGGCGTCACAAACTCCCCTCCTTAAAAGAATGTCGTCCTCGACATTCCAACTTGTACTAATCAGATCAAAATAGTTCTCGAAAGTCGATCACGTATTAAGAATCATTTCAATCTCGCTTATCATAATCAAATACTAATCAGATCAAATATCTTGATCAAATATCTTGATCACAATCAGGTCAATCACATACTAAGAATCACTCATCACAATCAAGTACTAAAAGTACTCCAATCCAACTTATCAAATAATCTTGATCCAATAGATAGTCAGACGAGTAACTAGATACATATACAAAAGGGGCTCGAAATCGGACTTAAAGTCCCTGATATTTGGAAAAACAATCCAGGACATAACGATGTCTCAGGTCAGAAATTACCCTGGTGGTGCTTGAAAACACAACAAGCTAGCACTCAGCTATACTTCACCAGAAAGTCTCAGGAATTTGTCCCCGGTGGTGCTTGAAAACACAACAAGCTAGTACTACGGCTAAGCTTCACCAGAGCCTCAGATGCAAGATTTCGTCCATGGCGGTGCTGGACAACACAACATGTTAGCACAACGGCTATACCTCGCCAAAGAACCTCAGTTCAAAATTTCATCCTTGGTGGTGCTTGATAACACAACAAGTTAGCACAACGGCTAAACTTCACCAGAGGATCTTAGGTCAAGAAATTGGCCCTGGTGGTGCTTGAAAACACAACAAGCTAGCACTACGGCTAAGCTTCACCAGCGAACCTCAAGTCAAAGTTTCATTCCTGATGGTGCTTGAAAACACAACAGGCATGCCTCGCCAGAAGAATGGCGGTGCTTGAAAACACAACAGGCCATACCTCATCAGAGAGGTTCTGTTCAAGAATTTCAATCCCTGATGGTGCTTGAAAACACAACAGGTCATACCTCATCAGAGAGGTTCTGTTCAAGAATTTTAATCCCTGATGGTGCTTGAAAACACAACAGCCATGCCTCGCCAGAAGAATGGCGGTGCTTGAAAACACAACAGGCAATGCCTCACCAGAGAGGTTCTGTTCAACCGCTACAGAAGAGTAGTAGCCGGTCTATAACCAAACAAGTACAAAAATGTTCAGAAACAGAGTCAAAAGCAGGGTTCAAGTGTATCGGTTCAAAAGCAGGGTCAATTATTTCAGGTTCAAAGAACATGAGTACTAGTAGGAACTCACTCGCCTAGCTTATGCCCAGTAATTCACACTCTCAAGCAGTCATCAAACTCAAATCCACATACAGATCATATATGAATCAAGATACTTGCTCAAGAGTAAAAGAGATACCCTATTTTCAGTCAGGTCAGGTCTATCAAGTGTACGTAAGGGTACATTAGCCGATACAAATTTAAGTCTCAAATGAGCTCAGTCTAGTTGGTCTTAGACAGTTCAAATATCTCAAATCTTAACATTTACCACTCGGGTGGTATAACCTTAATCAAACAAGAAAATTAGAAGAAAAATGCAAACCAAAACTTTTCTCAACAATTCCGGTCACCACCAGAATCTATCAAAACCCTAGCCAAGAATCCAAAACTAAGAAACTGTACAGCTCAGGCCGTACGCTCTCAAGCGTAATTCAACCAAATCATATCTTACGCGTACCACTTTCAAGATTCACAACTGACGCTCCAAAAGAGCACTGAACGTACAAACCAATCCCACAGTCCGGCATCCTAAACTTTAAGCCTAGGATACACTACAAAGATCTGAAGCCTAAGCTCTGATACCACCTGTGACGGCCCCACCTCCACCTGAGTAATATAGGTTGTGTATGAAGTTTCATCAAAAAATTCCATGATTTGGTTGGCCAAATGATGTGTTTTCGGAAATCAGTAAAAACTGGAAATTTTCCCGTAACTGCTCTGGCAGTGTTTTTGTTTTGGCCATAACTTTTTATTCTGATGTCAAAAAATCGAGTTCCGTTTGTGGAACTGGAAACTAGACAGTCCTATCTTTCTAACGGTATAAAATGCACGTTCTGATTCCACCTGAGTAGTCCATACCAATCGTTTGAACATGACTGTCCTGTTTCGTGTCTACACTGGGCGCTCTGTTTTGAAGCAGCGAATTGATGCTCAAATATGAGCTAGCTGTTGGACAGATTTGAAAAACTATTTCTTCTAAGAAATTAAAGCTTATGAATCTAGTTTCACGCCACCAACCCAACCCCGCTCATTCCAAGTTGAATTGAATGAGTTGTGGCAGAAATTCGGAACTGACTCAGTTATGAAAAACCCTCTTTTGACTAGTTGGATGCCCTAAATTTTGATTGGGGCTTGTTGTTTCGAAATTCTTGGTGTTTAACCACCTACCAAATGTATCTTGGATGTTTCTTAGACAATGTCTACACAAATGAACCATGTTTGATAGGTTTTTGTTGGCCAAAAGTCTTGGAAAAAGGAAAACGGAACTACAAGGCAGTTTTGCCTTGGAAATTCTTGGAGTTTTAATGATTTGGTTAACTGACTTTCTATACGAATTTTTGCATGAAAATTTACAGAAAAATAACCTTATATGGTAGTGTAATACTGTCAAATTTGGTGCCATTCCGAGTCCATTTCGATATCCAACTAAAGTACCAAAGCTCAAGCTTTAAACCTGGAAAACCCTTGTTTGAAGAGGAAATTTCAGTGACTTTGAGCCACTATATCTTGGTGCTCAAAACCCTGATTCTGGTTCTGTTTGTTATGTTGTAAACTTTGAATGTAACTCTAATTGAGTTCCGAATTTCAGAGGCTAGTTCGCATTGTGTGAATTATGCCGAATTTTCAAACTTTGCCGAAAATCAACCCAAATCTGTCTTGGTATTCCAAAACAGCAACTTGAAGCCAAAATTCGAATGTCTTCCAATTTGAATCATGGAAAAGTGTCTTCTAGGAACTTTTAGTAGTTCGGAAGTAATTTCCAACAGTACCAAGTTTTCCAATTTTGGACCTACTGAGGGCAAGATCTGATTTTTCTAAATTTGACGCACAAAGCTGAAATTTGCCGATTTCTTAGAAAATGAAATTTTGAGAATTCGTTATTCTTTCTTGATGATAATTGGTCGCTTTAAACTCGATTTCATGAAGGAAATCAGTTTTTCTTGTGTTAATAAAACCTCACTTTTCAACCTTTATTTTGCGTGGCTAAGGTTCTCGGTTTGAGGTATTGATTAGTCTAGATAAGTGTAACTCCTTTCTTGATTAATGCGTGATTATGAGTGGAAAATGCATATTAATTGCTTCAGGTACTCAAGTGAGTCTTGAAGAGAATCTCGAAGGGGACAAATAAAGACTTTACTCGCTCAATTACTTTTGAATTGGTGAGTGCCAAGTGCATCACTTGTCGCGGTTACTTGATTTACCTGCTTATATACGTGAATATCACTTGATGAGACGAGTGTGTACTTTATCGCACTCGCTCTCCTTTACTTGAACTTTACTTGCATTAACTTGGTTTTCAAAGTCGATTTGAGTGAATCTCATCGACTAAAATATACTCGTTTTCGTGTGCATAGCATGTTATCGTGCGTGTCGTACATGTCGTGCGTGTCGTGTTGTCGGGTGGAGTGAATGTCCTCGACTTATGGGGACGCTCAATTCTCTTAGCCAATCTTGCAACTCGAGCCGGCATGGGCCTGGTCGAGAAGCTTGATAAACCAAGAGAATAACAAAACACAACTTGATCTTTTGAGATCTTGGTCGGCATACTCGTGGAGTATCGCCCTTTTCGTGCGTGTTCTAAAAATCAAAACTTGATCTCTTGAGATCTCGTTCGGCATACTCGACGAGTATCCCCTTTTTCGTGCGTGTTTGGTTACGGATCCGAGAGGGTGGAATGTTGGCCGGAGGAAGTAATAAGTGAAGTTTCAACGAATATAATACCCACTTGGATGACGGAGTGTCATCACGAGGGGGTATCGGATCGAGCCGTGGCGAAGAAAGTGGAAAATAGCTC
>NW_020862437.1:0-28046 GCF_003713205.1 Coffea eugenioides | reverse complement strand
TGCATTTATTACTCCATTGCATATCATTTGGGGGTTCGGGTGTGTGCCATGACATAATTTGGCTCCAATGAGTTCCTGGAAAGTCTTGTGCTTAGAACCAATGTCTCCACTATTGTTTACACGTTCTTTGGAGCACGATGGCTCCGTACTTCTGTTTCATGGTTACATGATCTAAACGAGCATTGGATATTTAAGTACAAGAACTTCACTGGCTCACATGAGCAATAAATGAACATTTGATTACTGCATCATGACATCATATTAATGCTTTATTGTGAAATATACTTGGCTGTTGATTTTACTGGTCACTCGCTGAGCTTCTAGCTCACCCCCTATTATCTTCTTCTCCCCACAGGGATCGAGGTAAAGGAAGACCTTGTATTTGGATCTTTGTGTGGCTGGATGGCGTACATCTTGTATAGTTTAGTTTTGGTTTTGATTTATGTACTTTTGGGCTTGTATAAATATTTGGAATTGAATCGGATGTAAATCTACATTTTTCGCTTAGAACTAGTTTCCGCTTCGATTGTGATATGTAAATTTTGGAGAATATGATGTAAAAGTTGAGTTTTATCTTGTAATTCATTCGAGGACTGTAGGGAATGATTGAGTCCTGGCGAGAGCTGGGCAGGCGGCCCGTTGACCCCTCTGGTTCGCCTTAGGGAAAAATGGGGTCGTTACAATTGGTATCAGAGCTTAGGTTCCAGATCTCTGTAGCGTATCCTAGAGTTAAAGTTTAGGATGTTTGGCTGTGAGAGTAATTTGAATATTATGTGAACGAGGAGCTATTGTATCCTAGTGGTACAAAGAAATTGATTGTTTGAGAATTCCTTATTTGGGACTTGTAGAAAAACAAAAAAAAAATAAAATTGAGGAATTAGATGACTAGTGAAAGATTGGACGAATTTGAATTCTAGTATGTTTGTAAGTGTGGAAGGAATTGAGGTGATTCCTAGTACTGGCCATGGCCATGGATAAAAGGTGAGATGTGATAGCCAAATTTTATGAGTAATGATTTTGAACCAAGATAAAAGTACCAAAGGAATAAAATGCATTTTCGCCCCTACTTTCTAAAGAAATTTTGTTTTGGGATTTTGAAGAAAAGCTAGGATGTACTAGTTTTATTTGTATGCAATGATTGGAAATAAGATATATATGCTTTAAGTATGTGTAATTTGCCGATTTTAGTAAAAATGTGAGTTTTACTTGAAGTTCAAATTTGAAAAGTTGTGAATACCTGATGAGCTTGTTGAATTTTGTATATGATGGGTTAATACCAGGATAACAATTTCTAAACTAAGTTTTCCCCTTGATTGTATACCGGCATATTCTCACACTTGAATTGGTCCATGCTTTATACAAAGAAAAATATATATATATCCTGAGTTTTCGAGAGAATGGCAAGCTTATGTTTACTAATGTGAATCCTGAACTTGATAAGATTTTGATTACTTTAAACACTCATCTTATGTTTTAAAATTCTTGACTTTCAAGAAGAGTGAGCCAATTTTAAATGTACGGATTGAGACAGCTTTGAGATATAGAGTGGCTGTATTCAAGAGTACGAAGTTAGTGTGAATTGACTTGGGTTCCATTTGGCACGTTAGTTAGCAAGTGTATTCATTTCTTGGGTTTGAACTTGGAACTTGCGACTGTACTATAGAACCTAAGATTGGTTATTCTTGGAGATGATGGCATTTTGAACTTTGACATGGATAACCTTTGACTTCGGCTTGTGTTATGGATTTCTTGGATCTAATGTCGTGAAGGCATGTAATCTAATTGAAATGAGCAATAATTGGACCATGTGGAAGACCTAGGAAGGGTGGTCCACATCGTGAGACGTTTGTATCTAGCTTACCTATGCTTTTATCTTTTATGGTACCTAAGTGTTTATATACAAATTCCGACATATTGGCCTTATTTTATGACTTTTAACTCAGGTTATAATTTTTGATATATGTAATAAATCATGACCTGATTTTAAATGTTTTTGCAACTAGTATACGTGTTAAGTTCTTTCATGCTTAGTTAATCCTTTTCCTGCACTTACAGATTTTTATTAAGTATGGTAGCAGGGCTAGGAGTAAAGGGCTGTGACCGAGGGTTTAGCCAACTCCGTATTCATGGGAGAAATTGATGGACAGATTCATACAATTTAATAGGTCCCTAGTACTGAATATGAATCGAAAATAAACCCGAAGATCAGATCTACTAGTGTATAATGGATTAATCTAGTCGGAAACTTGGTGAAATTTTCTTGTGCGCAACATATGTTAGGGTTGGTTCTGTGCCAATATTACAACCTTAGGAAGTTTGAACCCCGAAAGTATTGTACTGGGTTGATAAGAGAACTCGAACTGCCTGAAACCGATTAGACTGAGCTTACTTGAGACTTGAACCTGTTTAGGCTAGTGTGCCTTACGTACCTTGATGGACCTAATTTGGCTGAATATATGGAATGTGAACTTGAATCTTGTGACTGCTTAGGAATGTGATTTGCTGGGCATAAGTTGGACGAGTGAGTTCTTAATTGTACTGGTGCTCCATGAACCTAAAGCATTTGACCCTGCTTTTGAACCTCTTTCTATTCGTGCTGCATGAACCTGAAATATTCCGTTCTGTTTTGAACCTATTTGTTTGAACTCTACTGTTACCCTACTCGTGAACTTACTCGTACTCATATGGTTGTAGACCGGCTACTACTCTTCTGTAGCGGTTGAACTGAACCTCTCTGGTGGGGCATTGCCTGTTGTGTTGTCCAGCACCGCCATTCTTCTGGCGAGGCATGCCTGTTGTGTTGTCCATCACCACCAGAGATGGAATTATGAACTGAGGTTCTCTGGCGAAGTTTAGCCGATGTGCTAACTTGTTGTGTTGTCCAGCACCGCCAGGGACGAATACATGAACTGAGGTTCTCTGGCGAAGTTTAGCCGATGTGCTAGCTTGTTGTGTTGTCCAGCACCGCCAGGGACAAATACTTGAACTGAGGCTTTTGGTGAAGCATAGCCGTTGTGCTAGCTTGTTGTGTTGTCCATCACCGCCAGGGCCAACTTACTGAACTGAAATTCTTTGGTGAAGCATAGCCGTTGTGCTAGCTTGTTGTGTTGTCCAGCACCACCAAGGATGAATATTTGATCTAAAGTTTCGCTATATCCTGCATTTCTTCCGAATATCTGGGACTTTACGTCCAACCTCAAGCGTTTTGCCTGTTTTATCTAATCACTTGATTAACTCCCTAGTGGACCATGACTATTGGATAAGTTGGATCGGCGTGATATTTAGTACTTGAATTTGATAAGTGATTATTTAATAAGCCATGCTTTACTGGATCATGAATTACGATAAGTGAGATTAGAGTGATTCTTAGTATGTGATTGATCTTTTAGATACTTGATCTGATTAGTATTTGATTATGATAAGCGAGATTGAAATGATTCTTAATACGTGATCGACTTTCGAGAACTATTTTAATCTGATTAGTACAAGTTGGAATGTCGAGGACGACATTCTTTTAAGGAGGGGAGTTTGTGACGCCCCGAGGCAGAAGAAAAGGGAAAAATTTCTGGTGAATAGAGTTTTGTGGGAAAATCCGGCCAGAAGCCGTGCAAATTCCTTATATTTTTCTTAAAATTCCCTTTTCTTTGACAAATACCACTTTATAATGGCCATACTACTCAATCACCCCACAATAAGTGCCAATGAACCTAGAAAATAGGATTTTTCACTTCGGTTTCAAATTGAGCAAAATTAGGTTTTCCCGATTTTCTCGCCGGATGAATTTTCGGTATGGAGCAAGGATTAAATTTGGTGAATAAAAGTGACTTTTAAGTGAGAAATAATATGTGACTAGTGGCAATGATATAAGGTTAGTGAATGGGAAGTAAAAACCCTTGTACGTGAGTTTTTAAGAAAAACGGCGCGAACCGGCGGGTCCCGCGCACTACCGTTTGAACGCACCATTTGACCACCACTTTCTTACCCTACAAGCTCATTGATTTTTGAGCAAAATATCCTCTCAATATCAGCTAAGTCTGACCGAAAATGTTGACTAATTATGCAAGGAAAGAAAGAAATAAATTGAGTGGATGTGGTAGTGCCAAGTGTTGGCAAATGAATGACCAAGACCTTACTTAACCATCTTACCTTCTTATATCCCAAATTAGCTAAGTCTTCCACCTTATTTCTGCTGCTAAGAGCCGAGAGAGGGAGAGAGGAAGAATAAGAGAGAAACCTCTTCATTTCTTCTTGGATTCATCTATAAAGCAAGAATCAAACCAAACCAAACCGATTAATCTTCTCCTTGAGTGATTAGCTAGTGTTTGGTGGTGAAATTTTGGAAAGAGAAGGCTTGGGCTACCCTTGGAGAACTCAAATCAAGGTAAGAGGATGATATCTCTCTAACTTTCTCTTTCAATCATGGTTAAAGTAAGCTTAGTAGCTTGATTGGTGGTGGATTCATGGATGCTAGCATGTGTAGAAGTTTTTCCCCAATTTAATTGATGAACTAGGGCTGTGGAATTTCTGCCCAACTTGATGTGTGATACTTGTATGTTACCATTGAGGTTTTATAAGGTGTTTTGGGAGTGATTGGAGTGAGAAATTAGGGAAAATTTCACTAGAAACTACAAATTCCAGATTTCTGGAAAATTCTTGATCATTTCTGTCCGAATTTGTATCTATGTGTTAGAGGCCGAATTGGCCTTGGGTCAAAGAAGGAAAGTTGTAGGAAATGATGTTTTATAGGTTCCTATAAAATTTCAGCTCAATCGGAGCAACGCAGAACGTGAAAAGTCCAAAATACCCCTACTGTTTTAAGAATTTCCCAGCAGTCCGTTTCTTCAGTTCAGTCCAGTTTATCACGATTTTTGACCAGGATCCATTCTGATTTAGCTCTGGGCCAAAACATAAAAGTTGTAGTGTTCTGAAGTAGCTTTAAAATGCCTCATAGAAAACCTGATTCGGACTTGTGTACACTGAGTTATGTCCATTACAGTGTTCTGCATTTAAACAGCCGACGAATTGGTTTCTGGTTTAGTAATTCGAGAATTTGACTAAGTTACATTAGGAACTGGACTAAGTGACCTTCATGAATGTTGTATCTCTGTGTCTTAGCTTCGAAACGGCCTAGGTTTCGTTTTAATCCGATAAGCGTAGCCTCGGATATGTTATTTCCGCATTTGTACGTCAAATCTGTCTTGAACTAAATTGAATTTCTGCACTTGTACTTAATGCGATTCTTGTTATTATGATATTGTGAGCCTATGGAACGGCTCTTGACATAAATTGCTGATATGTATGATGTTGGGTTGTGTTTGAGAAAAACAATGAAGCCTAAAAGGCTGGAAAATTAGGTAAACACAAAAGGGCATGCTGCCCGAATTTATACTCGAGGACTAGGAAACGAGACTTGTAACTTGTGTAAAGTTAAGTGATTATTACTTGAACTAGCAAGCACCTTTGCTACTTTGTTTATCGAGGGTTATACATTAGGACTTGGCCGAACTTGTACCCTTGAGGAAAAGACATAATGGCCAATGTAAACTTGTATTTCCTTGTACTTTCAACTCAAGTGTTATTTCCAAGTATCTATACTACAAAACCTTATGATTTGAAAAGCGTGCAAGTGTTTCGCGAATGCCTTTCAAATGAATTTCAATTGGTTGATTCTTAATGAACGGAACGTTTAAGTTTCGAATCTTACTCGTGTTTCAAGTTCTCAAATTGGATTTTTATCGCAGAGCTGGACTTCAAACCTGGAGTATAGTTGAACGTGAATACTTGAAGCACTATATTTTGTGTGAGTGATCCCTCGACTGTCCCAAAGTTACTTTTGAACTAATTCTTGCATTTATTACTCCATTGCATATCATTTGGGGGTTCGGGTGTGTGCCATGACATAATTTGGCTCCAATGAGTTCCTGGAAAGTCTTGTGCTTAGAACCAATGTCTCCACTATTGTTTACACGTTCTTTGGAGCACGATGGCTCCTTACTTCTGTTTCATGGTTACATGATCTAAACGAGCATTGGATATTTAAGTACAAGAACTTCACTGGCTCACATGAGCAATAAATGAACATTTGATTACTGCATCATGACATCATATTAATGCTTTATTGTGAAATATACTTGGCTGTTGATTTTACTGGTCACTCGCTGAGCTTCTAGCTCACCCCCTATTATCTTCTTCTCCCCACAGGGATCGAGGTAAAGGAAGACCTTGTATTTGGATCTTTGTGTGGCTGGATGGCGTACATCTTGTATAGTTTAGTTTTGGTTTTGATTTATGTACTTTTGGGCTTGTATAAATATTTGGAATTGAATCGGATGTAAATCTACATTTTTCGCTTAGAACTAGTTTCCGCTTCGATTGTGATATGTAAATTTTGGAGAATATGATGTAAAAGTTGAGTTTTATCTTGTAATTCATTCGAGGACTGTAGGGAATGACTGAGTCCTGGCGAGAGCTGGGCAGGCGGCCCGTTGACCCCTCTGGTTCGCCTTAGGGGAAAATGGGGTCGTTACAGAAAGAGACAATCCAGTTATCTACACCTTGGTCCAAGCCCATGAAGAATCAAGTGGGCCTCCTAGAGGGTCGGCCCGAGTAGGGCCTTAGTCCTTGGTACTTGTTAGACTGGATAATTTTCTATAGTAGGTCATTGGGCCGGCCCATCTTGTCCACCAAGATGGCCGACCTTCCTTTCCCTTGTTCCTTAGGGTTTTAGTAAACTTTAGCCTATAAATAGGCTTGCTTTGTAAGGTATTGGACACAAGTTTTATGAATAAAATTCTTAGTATTTTCGATTTCCTCTTAAGAGAGAGTTCGAGCCTTTAACTTGCTTTGGCAAAGGTTATTGAGCAATCTTGCGTCTTGTCCACGATTGTTCGTCCGACCTATCCCTTAGAGTATTCACCTTCATTGGAGTCGTCGTTCCACCACTTTAAACCAACTCGTGTCGTCCGTGTTGATTTAAGGTCCCGTAAAACAAGCGTAGGACAACCTCGCTAGATCCTTGGGCAAACGTGCTACGTGTCTCGAAACAAGTTGATCGAGGAACGTATCACTAGCTCGACCCTTTCTTCCAAGATCATGGATTCAAAGTTTGGTCCTGAAAGGAAAACAAAGATAACGGGAAGGGGATGAGCTTACGCTCATGAGGTACCGAAATAATAGCAGTCAAATCTTGGCATTTCACGTTTAACCAATCAGGTATACATGCCAGATATAAAGTGAAGTAGTTAGACACAATGATTCAAATAGGAAGGATACAGGTGGCTCTCAGGAGCCAGATTTCCATGGCAGAACTTGATCCAAACCCGTTGACTCTCCGTCAACGTATATAGAACCAACATATCCGTAGACTCCACTTTACACCAAATTCCGTCCACCAAACATACCCCTTACCAGGCCCGAACACCTCAACAGAAACAGAAGTGGTAATACTCGAGTATACCGGAATCAAGAGTCTCAATACCCAAAGATTGCTAGAAGCAGATTACCGTAGTTCGTTATCTAATCGACCAGGCCCTTTCCGACCCGACTTGAGTAACTAGCCATAGGTGTTGAGCTCAGAGGTCACAGAAAGGTCGTTGGATACCAGCCTCCAAACGACGTCCGAACAGACTCAGATACAGATAATAGATTACACACAGTAAATAGGCATACAGACAGACAAGAGAACGAGTGTGATAAAGTACACCCTCGTCTCAAACAGAATAAACAGATAGTACAGTCATTCAAATCACAGATTACAGGTGCAGAAACCAAGTTAAGCAACAAATGAGGGGAGTGGTACACTCACCAGTTCAAGTACAGGTACGTCAAAATTTTCACCCAAAGTGGCCTTAATCACCATGAAACCCTAAGAATAACAAAGGTAAAGTAGTTGAAGTTTCCACATCCAAAACCGAGTAAACGGAATGCATAAGTGAGGCTCGATTACTAGTCGGGTGCCTCTCCAAGTTATATACGAGTACAAAAGAATAAAAATACAATTTTTGAGCAAACGGATAACAGTTGGTACGAGGGGTACAAACAACCCCAAACCCCCTCATTCTACCACAATGCAACTCCAACTTAAAGAAATCAGACGGCCTAGAAAATTGGACAGCATTTCCCCCTAAATTTCCTTACTTTTCCAGCCATCATGGCTTCATTTTTCCTCAAATCAGTCCCAACATCACACACAAAATAATCTCATTTCAATAGCCGTTCAACAGGCTCAATGTCGTACAAGTATAAAATCAAGTTAGGAAAATGTCCGGAAATGAAGTTTAAGCCATAAAACAAAAGTCAGATTTGACGTCGCATAGCGTATCGGACACAACCGAAACTACGCTTATCGAGTTGGTGTACAATTTATACCGTTTCAAAACTAAGATAAAGGGCTAAAACTTTGATGAAGACCACTCAGTCCAATTCGTAGTGTAACCAGATCAAAATTTCAAATCTCACAATCAGGCTAGTTAACCGTACTATGCTTAAACGACAATAAATCTGGCTACCGAAGTCTGATTGAGGTGATTTCAGGGCCGTTGGAAAGCTAAGACATAGCACTACAACTTCTATGTTTTGGCCAAATCCTAATTCAGTACGGATCAGGGTGAACAGACGCGGTCAGATTGGTGAAATGTCAACACTGTCCACAGAGCTCTACCTATGGCAGTCAGGGGTATTTTTTGTCCTTTTACATGCTACAGTACTCGGATTTAGATGAAATTTTATAGACAGCTATAAAACATCATTTCTTACAACTTTCATGTTTTAACCTAAGATTGATTCGGCCTCCATCATGGCCGAACAGAACCGGGCAGAACAGGGTAAGAAGAAACCCTAAACTGGAATTTCCGCACAAATTCGGAAATTCTCCACAAACAACCGCAATTAACGCACATAGGCTCCATTTAACACAATTTAGAGCTATCAATCCAAGGCCAACCATAACTATCATATGAAAACAGAAAAATCCCCAAAAAAATCAGAAATTTATCTACTCCACTTTAATCCATGAAATCTTCCATAAAACAACCTATTTAGCTACCACAAGTTATTAATCTACCATTATTAGGAACAAAGAGTGAGTTTCCAAGCAAAATACCTTGACACCTCAAGAAAGGTAGTAGCTTAGGGGTTCCTCCTTCAAAACAACTCCACCAACCACTTTAATCCTGCCTATCAAAGAGTTTTTATGGAGTGATTTGAGATGTTAATGGTTGGAACTCAAGATTTGGACAAGAATTGAAGTGGTAAAATGAAAGGTTTTCTCTCTTTTCTCTCTCAATGTGGTCGGCCAAGAAGGAAGAAGAAATTGGGAAATTTTGGTCAAATTTTTGGTATTTAGTAAAGGTAAGAAAGTCAGGCAAGTCCAACTTCCAATGATGTTGTAACAAATGGCACCTTAGGGTTTCATTCTCATCCTTTGTCTACCAATGGTAATTTATCTAGCTAACCTCTAATTGTATCCTAGCACCTTGTAAAATAATATCACTTGATACAAAACTCCAACAAGTTGTCAAAAACATATCGCATTTACCGTACTAGCGGGTCCCACGTCAATAATACACTTCAAACTTATCATGAACTAACTTAACCTAGGAAAATGATTTAAAAATTCTATTCACTTATAAAACCTCTGAAAAATCGAAATAGTAGGGTATAATGAAGAAAAATACACGCGAGGAAAAAAAATAAATAAGATAAAATTAGGGAAATTTACGGGTCCTCACACTCTCTCCCCCTTAAAGAAATTTCGTCCTCGAAATTGTCTTATCAACGGGCTCTATCAAAATCTAAGGTAACCAACGGATCGTACCTTCTATGTCCTTAGACGAGTTAGGGACCTGTGCGTGTCTATAGAATACACCGATCCAGTCCCTTCCTCTCGATTGTCCAGGGTTGTCTTAGTTGGTTGCGGGGTCCCTTTTCCTTTTCGTAATCGAACTGGGGCAGTCAGCAATCCGCATGATCGGCACTTCCAATTGAAACACTTTCCTTTCTGTCTTCCAACAAATTCCCTTCAGTTTGATTTGGCCCTCCGCAATATCCACAGGGACCAACGAGTAGCAGAGACGAAACCCCGGGAGACACCACTTTGAACCCCGGTTGTCGTACTTTCCCCATTCCCTTTCCAATCTTAGAGGGTGTAACTTTTACCCTCTTGCTCGGAGCTCTCCCAGGAAAGCCCCCTTTTCTTGGCTCGTGGAAGTTACCTCACCTGTAACCTCGGCAATTTTCAACCCGCTGGGCTTTCTCCACAGCATCTCTAAAGGCGCTAAGTTGGGCTACAGCCAGGTCCTTCTGAATCTCAACATTAAGTCCCTGGACAAAACGCCTTATCCGCCTTTGTTCGGTTACAATCAGTTCGGGCGCAAACTTAGATAACCGAGTAAATTGACTCTCATACTCAGCTACGGTTTGGGTTCCTTGACGAAGTCGAATGAATTTATCGTCCTTCTTTTCTTGTATTAGAGGAGGGAAAAACTTGGCGTTGAATTCCCTCATGAAGTTCGCCCACGTTCTCGGTGTTTGTTCTCGTTCCCATTTAAGTCTTATAATATTCCACCAAGAACGGGCTGCTCTCTCCAGTTGGAAGACAGCAAATGTCACCTGTCTCTCCTCAGTGTAGTGTAATGTGACAAAAATATCGATCATCTTTTCCAGCCACCTCTCAGCCACCCACCTCTCAGCCACGTCAGGAATGCAGGCCTCCAGAAATTTTGGTGGGGAGAAACTTCTGAAAATCTCTTTCAATGGCTCTATCCTCGCCCCTCTATATGGTAAAACCCAGGTATTCCCCTGGAGGATTAGAGGTTCATGGCCTGGCTGTTCCACTACATTGGGCTAGCAGATCAGTCATGCGCTGGATAGCAGCGGCTACTGAGCATTTAGGTTCAACCTGGGTTCAGAATTATGTTCAGGTATTGGTTCTCGGTTACCCCTTTCATTCGAGGGTTGCTTACGTCCGTGCCCACGACCTCGTCCACTACGAGTACCCTCCATTGGTCTAACCAATCTAGGGTCGAAGCGGAAATATAACATTAAAGATAATTATAGGCATAAGCAAGTAACAAGAGGTACACACAGATCAAAAGCATATATACATAACACAACTGTACCGAACCAGTCACACAGTAGCAGTCAGCTAGATACAACCAAAAGAGATCCATGAAGGTAGCGGGGTCACCCAAAAGTACTATAGACGAGTTAGGTCAAAAGCACAAAAGCAACTAACAAAAAGCTATTTCGCCTCTAGGCCTCCATCCATAATCTACGAGAATACCACAGTTTATATCTTAATCCAGGTTAATTATGCTTATTAACACCCGAACAAACCACATGAGTGCCATAGAATCAAAATGTCTAGTTCGCCAAGTCCTTTCTAACCTAGGCTCTCATCTCATTTAGTAGCCGGGCAACAAGAATCCCCAAATAAGTAATTCACAACCGAAGCGGCCGCCGTACCAGAGTTAAATCATCCATAGTAACGATTCCTACCCGACATACATATATATCTTCCTCAGGTACCATGATAAAGATTTTTACACTTATAACATGCACGGTTCATAGCTTATGCTCAAAAGAGCACTTATACCTTTAGACACATTCACGAAATCAGGACCATAACACCACTTGACCCAAGCTCACTCCGCGCAGAGACCACGCGAAGCAGCTCTGATACCACCTGTGACAGCCCCACCTCACCCTAAGACGAACCAAAGGGTTCGGCAGACCGCCTGCCCAACTCTGGCCAGGACTACGGAGTCGAAACACACAAACCCAAAATAGCACGCACGTAGGACCCAAAGAAAACGAACAATCGGAGACTACTAAGGTGAGAACATGCTTACCAAACCATAAAATCATAATCTCAACTGAATACACTTAATAGACAAGGTTAAACACTTATACATATATTTACAACGCGAGTCTTTAGCAAATAACTTAAACTAAAATACAAGCCAAAGTATTCATACACTTAAAATATGCATTTTGGATTTCATGCCAAAAAGAGCCTAAACAAAATATTAGTTTACAACTAGCCTGATGTATGCACGGATCTCAGCCCACTAATGACCCAGTTCGAGTTCCATGGCCCAAGTCCTACTACCGTAGCACGGGCCAAGTTATTCAAAGAATCTCTCCAAGCCCTCGCTTCGCATTGTCCAAGGGACCAACATGGGAGATCCATAGACGATATGGAAGGCTTGTAAAGAGAACAATTCACAGTCTACTTCTACACTTGGTCCAAGGCCCATGAAGAATCAAAGTGGCGCCTCCTAGAGGAGGTCGGCCGAGTAGCGGCTAGTTCCTTGGTACTTGTTAGACTGATTAAATTTGCCTATAGTAGTCATTGGGCCGCCCATCTTGATCCCACCAAGATGGCCGACCTTCCTTTTCCTTGTTCCTTAGGGTTTTAGTAAACTTTAGCCTATAAATAGGCTTGCTTTGTAAGGTATTGGACACAAGTTTTATGAATAAAATTCTTAGTATTTTCGATTTCCTCTTAAGAGAGAGTTCGAGCCTTTAACTTGCTTTGGCAAAGGTTATTGAGCAATCTTGCGTCTTGTCCATGATTGTTCGTCCGACCTATCCCTTAGAGTATTCACCTTCATTGGAGTCGTCGTTCCACAACTTTAAACCAACTCGTGTCGTCAGTGTTGATTTAAGGTCCGTTAAAACAAGCGTAGGATCAACCTCGCTAGAGTCCTTGGGCAAACGTGCTACGTGTCTCGCAAAACAAGTTGACTCGAGGAACGTATCACTAGCTCGACCTTCTTTCTTCCAAGATCAATGATTCAAAGTTTGCTCCTGAAAGGGAAAACAAAGATAACGGGAAGGATGAAGCTTACGCTCATGAGGTACCGAAATAATAGCAGTCAAATCTGGCATGTTACAACGTTTAACCAATCAGGTATTACATTGCCAGAATATTAAAGTGAAGTAGTATAGACACAATGCATGCAAATGGAAGGATACAGGTGGTCTCAGGAGCCAGATTTCCATGGAGGAAACTTGATCCAAACCCCCGTTGCACTTCTTCCGTCAACGTAATATAGAAACCAACATATCCGTAGACTTCCACTTTACACCAAATGTTCCGTCCACCAAACATACCCCTTACCGGGCGCCGAACAACCTCAACAGAAACAGCAAGTGGTTAAATACTCGAGTATACCGGAATTCAGAGTCTCAAATACCCAAAGATTGCCTAGAAGCAGATTTACCGTAGTTTCTTATTCTATCCGACCAGGGCCCTTGCCGACCCGACTTGAGTAAACTAGCCATTAGTGTTTGGCTCAGATCGTCACAGGAAGGTCGTTGGATTACCAGCTCCAAACGACGTCCTCCGAACAAGACTCAGATACAGATTAATAGATTACACACAGTAAATAGGCATACAGACAGACAGAGAACGAGTGCCCGATAAAAAGTACACCCTCGTTCTCAAACAGAATAACAGATAGTACAGTCATTTCAAAATCACAGATTACAGGTGCCAGAAAAACCAAGTTAAGCAAAATGAGGGGAGTGGTTACACTCACAAGTTCAAGGTACAGGTACGTCAAAATTTCACCCACAAAGTGGCCTTAATCACCATGAAACCCTAAGAATAACAAAGGTAAAGTAGTTGAAAGTTTCCACATCAAAACCGAAGTAACGGAATGCTCATAAGTGAGGCTCGATTACTAGTCGGTGCCTCTCCAATTATATACGAGCTACAAAAGATAAAAATACCAATTTTTGCAGCAAACGGATAACAGTTGGTACGAGGGGTACAAACAACCCCAAACCCCCTCATTCTACCCCAATGCAACTCCAACTTAAAGAAATCAGACGGCCTAGAAAATTGGACAGCATTTCCCCCTAAATTTCCTTACTTTTCCAGCCATCATGGCTTCATTTTTCCTCAAATCAGTCCCAACATCACACACAAAATAATCTCATTTCAATAGCCGTTCAACAGGCTCAATGTCGTACAAGTATAAAATCAAGTTAGGAAAATGTCCGGAAATGAAGTTTAAGCCATAAAACAAAAGTCAGATTTGACGTCGCATAGTGTATCGGACACAACTGAAACTACGCTTATCGAATTGGTGTACAATTTATACCGTTTCGAAACTAAGATAAAGGGCTACAACTTTGATGAAGACCACTCAGTCCAATTCGTAGTGTAACCAGATCAAAATTTCAAATCTCACAATCAGGCTAGTTAACCGTACTATGCTTAAACGACAATAAATCAGGCTACCGAAGTCTGATTGAGGTGATTTCAGGGCCGTTGGAAAGCTAAGACATAGCACTACAACTTCTATGTTTTGGCCAAATCCTAATTCAGTACGGATCAGGGTGAACAGACGCGGTCAGATTGGTGAAATGTCAACACTGTCCACAGAGCTCTACCTATGGCAGTCAGGGGTATTTTTGTCCTTTTACATGCTACAGTACTCGGATTTAGATGAAATTTTATAGACAGCTATAAAACATCATTTCTTACAACTTTCATGTTTTAACCTAAGATTGATTCGGCCTCCATCATGGCCGAACAGAACCGGGCAGAACAGGGTAAGAAGAAACCCTAAACTGGAATTTCCGCACAAATTCGGAAATTCTCCACAAACAACCGCAATTAACGCACATAGGCTCCATTTAACACAATTTAGAGCTATCAATCCAAGGCCAACCATAACTATCATATGAAAACAGAAAAATCCCCAAAAAAATCAGAAATTTATCTACTCCACTTTAATCCATGAAATCTTCCATAAAACAACCTATTTTGCTACCACAAGTTATTAATCTACCATTATTAGGAACAAAGAGTGAGTTTCCAAGCAAAATACCTTGACACCTCAAGAAAGGTAGTAGCTTAGGGGTTCCTCCTTCAAAACAACTCCACCAACCACTTTAATCCTGCCTAGCAAAGAGTTTTTATGGAGTGATTTGAGATGTTAATGGTTGGAACTCAAGATTTGGACAAGAATTGAAGTGGTAAAATGAAAGGTTTTCTCTCTTTTCTCTCTCAATGTGGTCGGCCAAGAAGGAAGAAGAAATTGGGAAATTTTGGTCAAATTTTTGGTATTTAGTAAAGGTAAGAAAGTCAGGCAAGTCCAACTTCCAATGATGTTGTAACAAATTGCACCTTAGGGTTTCATTCTCATCCTTTGTCTACCAATGGTAATTTATCTAGCTAACCTCTAATTGTATCCTAGCACCTTGTAAAATAATATCACTTGATACAAAACTCCAACAAGTTGTCAAAAACATATCGCATTTACCGTACTAGCGGGTCCCACGTCAATAATACACTTCAAACTTATCATGAACTAACTTAACCTAGGAAAATGATTTAAAAACTCTATTCACTTATAAAACCTCTGAAAAATCGAAATAGTAGGGTATAATGAAGAAAAATACACGCGAGGGAAAAAAAATAAATAAGATAAAATTAGGGAAATTTACGGGTCCTCACACTCTCTCCCCCTTAAAGAAATTTCGTCCTCGAAATTGTCTTATCAACGGGATCTATCAAAATCTAAGGTAACCAACGGATCGTACCTTCTATGTCCTTAGACGAGTTAGGGACCTGATGGTGCTTCATAGAATACACCCGATCCAGTCCCTTCCTCTTCCGATTGTCCAGGGTTAGTCTTAGTTGGTTGCTGGGTCCCTTTTCCTTTTCGTAATCGAACTGGGCAGTCAGCAATCCGATGATCGGCACTTCCACATTGCAAACACTTTCCTTCTTTCTTCCAACAATTCCCTTCAGTTTGATTTGGCCCTCCGCAATATCCACAGGGACCACGAGTAGCAGAGACCGAACCTCCCGGTGAGACACCACTTGACATCCCCGGTTGTCGTACTTCCCCATTTCCCTTTCCAATCTTAGAGGGTGTACTTTTACCCTCTTGCTCGGAGCTACTCCCAGGAAAGCCCCTTTTCTTGGCTTGGAAGTTCCTCACCTGTAACCTCGCAATTTCAACCCGCTGGGCTTTCTCCACAGCATCACTAAAGGCGCTAAGTTGGGCTACAGCCAGGTCCTTCTGAATCTCAACATTAAGTCCCTGGACAAAACGCCTTATCCGCCTTTGTTCGGTTTACAATCAAGTTCGGCGCGCAAACTTAGATAACCGAGTTAAATTGACTTCTCATACTCAGCTGACGGTTTGGTTTCCTTTGACGAAGTCGAATGAATTTATCGTCCTTGCTTCTTGTATTAGGGAGGGAAAAACTTGGCGTTGAATTCCCTCATGAAGTTCGCCCACGTTCTCGGTGTTTGTTCTCGTTCCCATTTAAGTCTTATAATATTCCACCAAGAACGGGCTGCTCTCTCCAGTTGGAAGACAGCAAATGTCACCTGTCTCTCCTCAGTGTAGTGTAATGTGACAAAAATATCGATCATCTTTTCCAGCCACCTCTTAGCCACGTCAGGATCAGGGCCTCCAAGAAATTTTGGTGGGGAGAACTTCTGAAATCTTTCAATGGCTCTATCCTCGCCCTCTATATGGTAACCAGGATTTCCACTTTGAGGATTAGGGTTCTGGCCCTGGTGTTCCACTACATGGGCTAGCAGATCAGTCATGCGCTGGATAGCAGCGGCTACTTGAGCATTTAGGTCAACCCTGGGTTCAGAATTTGGTTCAGGTATTGGTTCTCGGTTACCCCTTTCATTCGAGGGTTGCTTACGTCCGTGCCCACGACCTCGTCCACTACGAGTACCCTCCATTGGTCTAACCAATCTAGGGTCGAAGCGGAAATATAACATTAAAGATAATTATAGGCATAAGCAAGTAACAAGAGGTACACACAAATCAAAAGCATATATACATAACAACAATCTGTACCGAACCAGTCACACAGTAGCAGTCAGCTAGATAACAACCAAAAGAGATCCATGAAGGTAGCGGGGTCACCAAAAGTACTATAGACGAGTTAGGTCAAAAAGCCACAAAAGCAACTAACGAAAAGCTATTTCGCCTCTAGGCCTCCATCCAAATCTACCGAGAATAACCCACAGTTTATATCTTAATCCAGGTTAAAGTATGCTTATTAACACTCCGGAACAAACCACGATGAAGTTCCATAGAATCAAAATGTCTAGTTCGCCCAAGTCCCTTTCTAACCTAGGCTCTCATCCATATTTAGTATAGCCGCGGCACAGATCCCCAAAAAAGATAATTTCACAAACTCGCAGCCCGGCCGGTCCCAAGAGTAAATCATCCATAGTAACGATTCCTACCGACATACCATATATATCTTCCTCAGGTACCATGTATAAGATTTTTACACTTATAACATGCACGGTCATAGCTTTATGCCTCAAAAGAGCACTTATACCTTTAGACACATTCACCGAAATCAGACCATACACCACCTTGACCCAAGCTCACTCCGCGCAGAGACCACGCGAAGCAGCTCTGATAACCACCTGTGACAGCCCCACCTCACCCTAAGGCGAACCAAAGGGTTCGAGCAGACCCGCCTGCCCCAGCTGCCTGGCCAGGACTACGGAGTCGAAACACACAAAACCCAAAATAGGGCACGCACGTAGGACCAAAAAGAAAACGAAACAATCGGAGACTACTAAGGTGAGAACATGCTTACCAAACCATTAAAATTCATAATCTCAACTGAAGACCACTTGAATAGACAAGGTTAAACACTTATACATTATTTTACACGGAGTCTTTAGCAAATTAACTAAACCTAAAATACAAGCCAAAGTATTTCATACACTTAAAATATGATTTGGGATTTCAATTGCAAAAGAGCTTAACAAAATATTAGTTACAATAGCTGATGTATGCACGGATCTCAGCCCACGTAATGACCCAGTTCGAGTTCCATTGGGCCCAGTCACACGTGCACGGGCCAAGTTATTCAAAGAATCTCTCCAAGCCCTCGTTCGCATTGTCCAAGACCAACATGGAGTCCATAGAGATATTGAAGGCTTGGAAAGAGAAAATCCAGTTATCTACACCTTGGCCAAGCGCCCATGAAGAATCAAGTGGGCCCTCCTAGAGGGTCTGCCGAGTAGGGCCTTAGTCCTTGGTAACTTGTTAGACTGGATTTTAATTTGCTATAGTAGGTCATTGGGCCGGTCCCATCTTGTCCACCAAGGATGGCCGACCTTCCTTTCCCTTGTTCCTTAAGGGTTTTAGTAAACTTTAGCCTATAAATAGGCTTGTTTAAGGTATTGACACAAGTTTTTATGAATAAAATTCTTAGTATTTTCGATTTCCTCTTAAGAGAGAGTTCGAGCCTTAACTTGCTTTGTCAAAGGTTATTGAGCAATCTTGCGTCTTGTCCATGATTGTTCGTCCGACCTATCCCTTAGAGTATTCACCTTCATTGGAGTCGTCGTTCCACCACTTTAAACCAACTCGTGTCGTCCGTGTTGATTTAAGGTCCCGTAAAACAAGCGTAGGACAACCTCGCTAGATCCTTGGGCAAACGTGCTACGTGTCTCGAAATAAGTTGATCGAGGAACGTATCACTAGCTCGACCCTTTCTTCCAAGATCATGGATTCAAAGTTTGCTCCTGAAAGGAAAACAAAGATAACGGGAAGGGGATGAGCTTACGCTCATGAGGTACCGAAATAATAGCAGTCAAATCTTGGCATTTCACGTTTAACCAATCAGGTATACATGCCAGATATAAAGTGAAGTAGTTAGACACAAGGATTCAAATAGGAAGGATACAGGTGGCTCTCAGGAGCCAGATTTCCATGGCAGAACTTGATCCAAACCCGTTGACTCTCCGTCAACGTATATAGAACCAACATATCCGTAGACTCCACTTTACACCAAATTCCGTCCACCAAACATACCCCTTACCGGGCCCAATACCCAAAGATTGCTAGAAGCAGATTACCGTAGTTCGTTATCTAATCGACCAGGCCCTTTCCGACCCGACTTGAGTAACTAGCCATAGGTGTTGAGCTCAGAGGTCACAGAAAGGTCGTTGGATACCAGCCTCCAAACGACGTCCGAACAGACTCAGATACAGATAATAGATTACACACAGTAAATAGGCATACAGACAGACTGATGTATGCACGGATGGCGAGATGGATAGCGGCTTTAACTCAAGACTCTCATAGAGACCTCGAAGGCTTGAAGGATTTTAATCGGGTTATCTACACCATGACCCAAGCCCATGAAGAGTCAAGTGGGCCTCCAAATGAGTTGGCCGAATAGGGCCTTAGGCCTTAGTAGTTATTTAGCAATTGATTAGTGTTTAAGTAAGAGCATGGGCCGGCCCATCTTGTCCCAAGACCATGGGCCGACTTTTCCCTTTCCTAGTCCCTTTAGGGTTTCAGTCACTTTAGCCTATAAATAGGCTTGCTTTGTAAGGTTTTAGGCAGACGTTTTATCAATAAAGTTTTGCATATTTTCGATTCTTCTTGAGAGAGAGATTCGACCCCTTTACTTGCTTTGGCAAGGGTTTTGAGCAGTCTTGCGTCTCGTCCTAGATTGTTCCACCGACCTATCCCATGGAGTATCCACCTTCATTGGAGTCGTCGTCCTACCATCTTGAATCAAATCGTGTCGTCCGTTTGGTTCTAGATCCCGCAATTCCAAGCGTTGGACATCCTCGCTAGATCCTTGGGCAAACGTGCTACGTGTCTCGAAACGTGTTGATCGAGGAACGTATCAGTTGGCTTCAGAGCTTTGGTAGAGGTATCTTTCGTTATATCCATATTTTTCGTAGTTGTGTCGTAGAATTATTAGTACTTTCCGCTGCCTTGTTCAAAAAAAAAAAATAAAATCACTGTTCACCGACTGTTCACCCGACACTGTTCATCGTTACTGTTCACCGATACTGTTCATCCGAATACAAATCTGTCCAGCCTTGTTGTTTGTGTTATCCAACTTGTTTACTTGGTTTTCAAATCTGGATTTTGGCAAAACTTGTTGGAATTTTGTGAATCTTGAAGAGAACTTACAATAATCTTGAGCTTCTTGCATTCTTGATCACAATCTTGAAATTTCTGAAGTTCCTGACAACTTCCTTGAAAGTTCTTGAGATCTTGGAGTTCTTGGTAGTTATTATTTGTGGACTTCCTTGTTTTGTGTCATGGTTGATAGTTGTAGTCAAGAAAAAAATAACAGAAAACAAAAACGAAAAGAAAAAGAAAGAAAAGAGGAATCGGTTGGCAAGAAAAAAAAAAGGAAAGGAAAGAAAGTGGCAACCGAATTGTTTTGAATAGGGAACCAAATCTGATTTGTGCAATCTTTCTTGGAGTAGAATTTGGAAGTTACCAAAAGTTGTTTCAAGAAGATTACCAAAAGTTGTTTCAAGAAGATTACCAAAAGTTGTTTCAAGAAGGTTACCAAAAGTTGTTCAAGAGGAAAAGGATTTTCAAAAGGTTTCCAAAAACTAACTTGTTTCCAAAATCAATTAGGAAACTAAGTAAAGCACTTGGATAACTCTTTGTACTCACTTGGACACTCTCTCTCCTACCTTTTTAGGAAACTTTCCCAAACTCTCTCATCCCTTTTTTTTGGAAACTTTCCTAAATTCTCTCATCCATTTTTTTTGGAAATTTTCCTAAAACTCTCTCATCTATTTTTTGGAAACTTTCCTAAATTCTCTCATCCATTTTTTAGGAAACTCTCCTCAAATTCTCTCATCCATTTTTAGGACCTTTCCTATATTCTCTCATCCACTTTAGGAAACTCTCCTATATTCTCTCATCCACTTTAGGAAAATCTCCTATATTCTCTTCCTAGATTTTAGGAAACTTTCCTACATTTTCTCCTACATTTGCTCCTATATTTTCTCCTAGATTTTAGGAACACTTTCCTACTTTTTCTCTTACATTCTCGTGGTTACACTTGTGGAAAGGTTGGTAACGGTTGTTGGACTTGAGCAGCATTTCTCAACTACCTAATCCAACAGGTAAAGGTATTTGGTAAGTCCATTAGAACGCTTCGAGAGATACACGAGGGATGAGCACATACACGTGAGCTTGTGTGACGTGAGGAATCTCCTTTTCTTTGCTTACCATTTTGGCAGGTCACGCACTCATGCCTAGAGAAGTTGCGTCTTACCGATACAACCAAGAATTCTTGGAGAATGAGCCTCTCAAGAGGAGGGGTCTCAAGATGCCTACTCACAAGTACTCTAGTTCCATGCAATCCAGTTCACAACATGGGTATCATTCACTCCGGGAGGAGATGCAACACCACCGCGCTTTGTGTGTATATGAAAGGTATAAACAAGATTGTGATGAGTATGAGAAGGAGCAAAGAAGTCTGCATAGAGCATCTAAATCGAGGTCAACTTCAAGCAAACGAGGTGCATCTAAGAAGCGTCTTGACAATCAAGACGAGGAGTTTGAGAATTCTCGAATTGAGTCAAAGCTTCGTGAATCAAAGGAAAAATTCCGAAGTCAGACTAAAGCATTGATTGATGACATGATGGAAAGACTTAGCCAAGTGCTGGATTCACACTTGGAGCAACTTAACCATGTGCCAACCGGTGGTAATAAAGGAAAAATTCAGTCTAGTCCCTCGTTGATTGAAGAGCCACGTACGAATGAGTTGCTGCCGAGCCATGAACAAGAGCTCCCCAATGAAAAACAAAACTCAAGTGCAATGAAGGATCAATGGTCCGAGAAGAAGGGAGTGGGGATAAGCAAGAACAATTTGGCCTTAGTGAAGAGTCAAGAAAAAGAGTTGACCATGTCTGCAAACATTGAACGTGTGAACACTTTGTTTGCTAACCAGAGAACATGTGTTTTGTTTAGTATATCCTCGTTTGTGCAGGTTAAACAAAGTCAAGTAGAGTTGGTCATGGCATGTTCCATCCCGAAGTCACTTGGACACTTTGTGAGTTTCCATGGAGTTTGTCTTTTAGGAACTAAATCTCTTTGGTATCAATTCATGGAACAATGTCCAATCAAATCTGTCCGCGCCATTGGAGGATTCATTCGAGCTCATCTTAAAAGGGAAATTCCAGATTCTACTTCTTGTCCTTTACCTATGGTTCATTCATCACCTTTGCCTTATTTTGAGCATGTTACTAGCACTAACTCTTGTTGCTCTTACGTAGATCTTAATGAGGAAGGACTAGCACTGGACTCTCAAGTTGAATCAATTGGTGGAAGGAATATTGAAGTGTCAAAGGGAGTTCTCACATTTCAATCTTGCTCTAAACCTTCTTACTATTTAGTTAATAATGTTCCCTTATTTCTTTATCCAATTTCTGAATTGTTTCAAGTTGAAGGTTATTTTGTGTTTGTAGGTTGTAAAGTTGGCCAAAATTCCCCAACTATGACTAAGGAGTTGCAACCTGATTTCATACTTGTTCCAGATGCATATGGCGCGAACGCATGTGATTCGTATGGAGTGCGTCTCACTTCATTACTACCGCTTATGTTGGGTGATGCACACAAGTGTGTCAATCACAATCCGAATGCTACCCCTACCTCCCTGGGTCATGTTTATATGGGTGTACAACACGGGTGGTTCAGTGTCCTACCTCCAGCTTGGAAAGTTGAGTCGATTCAGCAATACCTAGGGTCGAACTGTACCATCTTGCACAACCAGATTCGGGGCTTTTTTAGTCCCAACGAACATCGTTATCAAGTGCACGTGAATGCCCATACTCGAAGACAAATTGGAGAGCTTTGTGTTGCAACCTGGAACGTTCACAAGCCTTACACACGTTCCTTCTTACCTTGACGAATGTCCTTGTTCGAGAGGCCCTTGAAGCTGACTAAGAGACATGTGCACCGAATTATATTAATCATAACATGTACAAGTGTTATTCAATCAAAGAGGGCCAATATGTGGAGATTTGAGGCGTCATACTGGCAACTCTTGCTAGTATCATTCATCTCCATCCAGATTTGAGGACAAATCCTTCTTAAGAGGAGGGGACTGATGTATGCACGGATGGCGAGATGGATAGCGGCTTTAACTCAAGACTCTCATAGAGACCTCGAAGGCTTGAAGGATTTTAATCGGGTTATCTACACCATGACCCAAGCCCATGAAGAGTCAAGTGGGCCTCCAAATGAGTTGGCCGAATAGGGCCTTAGGCCTTAGTAGTTTTTAGCAATTGATTAGTGTTTAAGTAAGAGCATGGGCCGGCCCATCTTGTCCCAAGACCATGGGCCGACTTTTCCCTTTCCTAGTCCCTTTAGGGTTTCAGTCACTTTAGCCTATAAATAGGCTTGCTTTGTAAGGTTTTAGGTAGACGTTTTATCAATAAAGTTTTGCATATTTTCGATTCTTCTTGAGAGAGAGATTCTACCCCTTTACTTGCTTTGGCAAGGGTTTTGAGCAGTCTTGCGTCCTGTCCTAGATTGTTCTACCGACCTATTCCCCTGGAGTATTCACCTTCATCGGAGTGTCGTCTACCATCTTGAATCAAATCGTGTCGTCCGTTTGGTTCTAGATCCCGCAATTCCAAGCGTTGGACATCCTCGCTAGATCCTTGGGCAAACGTGCTACGTGTCTCGAAACGTGTTGATCGAGGAACGTATCACAGACAAGAGAACGAGTGTGATAAAGTACACCCTCGTCTCAAATAGAATAAACAGATAGTACAGTCATTCAAATCACAGATTACAGGTGCAGAAACCAAGTTAAGCAACAAATGAGGGGAGTGGTACACTCACCAGTTCAAGTACAGGTACGTCAAAATTTTCACCCAAAGTGGCCTTAATCACCATGAAACCCTAAGAATAACAAAGGTAAAATAGTTGAAGTTTCCACATCCAAAACCGAGTAAACGGAATGCATAAGTGAGGCTCGATTACTAGTCGGGTGCCTCTCCAAGTTATATACGAGTACAAAAGAATAAAAATGTAATTTTTGAGCAAACGGATAACAGTTGGTACGAGGGGTACAAACAACCCCAAACCCCCTCATTCTACCACAATGCAACTCCAACTTAAAGAAATCAGACGGCCTAGAAAATTGGACAGCATTTCCCCCTAAATTTCCTTACTTTTCCAGCCATCATGGCTTCATTTTTCCTCAAATCAGTCCCAACATCACACACAAAATAATCTCATTTCAATAGCCGTTCAACAGGCTCAATGTCGTACAAGTATAAAATCAAGTTAGGAAAATGTCCGGAAATGAAGTTTAAGCCATAAAACAAAAGTCAGATTTGACGTCGCATAGCGTATCGGACACAACCGAAACTACGCTTATCGAATTGGTGTACAATTTATACTGTTTCGAAACTAAGATAAAGGGCTACAACTTTGATGAAGACCACTCAGTCCAATTCGTAGTGTAACCAGATCAAAATTTCAAATCTCACAATCAGGCTAGTTAACCGTACTATGCTTAAACGACAATAAATCAGGCTACCGAAGTCTGATTGAGGTGATTTCAGGGCCGTTGGAAAGCTAAGACATAGCACTACAACTTCTATGTTTTGCCCAAATCCTAATTCAGTACGGATCAGGGTGAACAGACGCGGTCAGATTGGTGAAATGTCAACACTGTCCACAGAGCTCTACCTATGGCAGTCAGGGGTATTTTTTGTCCTTTTACATGCTACAGTACTCGGATTTAGATGAAATTTTATAGACAGCTATAAAACATCATTTCTTACAACTTTCATGTTTTAACCTAAGATTGATTCGGCCTCCATCATGGCCGAACAGAACCGGGCAGAACAGGGTAAGAAGAAACCCTAAACTGGAATTTCCGCACAAATTCGGAAATTCTCCACAAACAACCGCAATTAACGCACATAGGCTCCATTTAACACAATTTAGAGCTATCAATCCAAGGCCAACCATAACTATCATATGAAAACAGAAAAATCCCCAAAAAAATCAGAAATTTATCTACTCCACTTTAATCCATGAAATCTTCCATAAAACAACCTATTTAGCTACCACAGGTTATTAATCTACCATTATTAGGAACAAAGAGTGAGTTTCCAAGCAAAATACCTTGACACCTCAAGAAAGGTAGTAGCTTAGGGGTTCCTCCTTCAAAACAACTCCACCAACCACTTTAATCCTGCCTGGCAAAGAGTTTTTATGGAGTGATTTGAGATGTTAATGGTTGGAACTCAAGATTTGGACAAGAATTGAAGTGGTAAAATGAAAGGTTTTCTCTCTTTTCTCTCTCAATGTGGTCGGCCAAGAAGGAAGAAGAAATTGGGAAATTTCGGTCAAATTTTTGGTATTTAGTAAAGGTAAGAAAGTCAGGCAAGTCCAACTTCCAATGATGTTGTAACAAATTGCACCTTAGGGTTTCATTCTCATCCTTTGTCTACCAATGGTAATTTATCTAGCTAACCTCTAATTGTATCCTAGCACCTTGTAAAATAATATCACTTGATACAAAACTCCAACAAGTTGTCAAAAACATATCGCATTTACCGTACTAGCGGGTCCCACGTCAATAATACACTTCAAACTTATCATGAACTAACTTAACCTAGGAAAATGATTTAAAAACTCTATTCACTTATAAAACCTCTGAAAAATCGAAATAGTAGGATATAATGAAGAAAAATACACGCGAGGAAAAAAAATAAATAAGATAAAATTAGGGAAATTTACGGGTCCTCACACTCTCTCCCCCTTAAAGAAATTTCGTCCTCGAAATTGTCTTATCAACGGGATCTATCAAAATCTAAGGTAACCAACGGATCGTACCTTCTATGTCCTTAGACGAGTTAGGGACCTGATGGTGCTCTATAGAATACACCCGATCCAGTCCCTTCCTCTTCCGATTGTCCAGGGTTAGTCTTAGTTGGTTGCTGGGTCCCTTTTCCTTTTCGTAATCGAACTGGGCAGTCAGCAATCCGATGATCGGCACTTCCACATTGCAAACACTTTCCTTCTTTCTTCCAACAATTCCCTTCAGTTTGATTTGGCCCTCTGCAATATCCACAGGGACCACGAGTAGCAGAGACCGAACCTCCCGGTGAGACACCACTTGACATCCCCGGTTGTCGTACTTCCCCATTTCCCTTTCCAATCTTAGAGGGTGTACTTTTACCCTCTTGCTCGGAGCTATCCCAGGAAAGCCCCTTTTCTTGGCTTGGAAGTTCCTCACCTGTAACCTCGCAATTTCAACCCGCTGGGCTTTCTCCACAGCATCACTAAAGGCGCTAAGTTGGGCTACAGCCAGGTCCTTCTGAATCTCAACATTAAGTCCCTGGACAAAACGCCTTATCCGCCTTTGTTCGGTTACAATCAGTTCGGGCGCAAACTTAGATAACCGAGTAAATTGACTCTCATACTCAGCTACGGTTTGGGTTCCTTGACGAAGTCGAATGAATTTATCGTCCTTCTTTTCTTGTATTAGAGAAGGGAAAAACTTGGCGTTGAATTCCCTCATGAAGTTCGCCCACGTTCTCGGTGTTTGTTCTCGTTCCCATTTAAGTCTTATAATATTCCACCAAGAACGGGCTGCTCTCTCCAGTTGGAAGACAGCAAATGTCACCTGTCTCTCCTCAGTGTAGTGTAATGTGACAAAAATATCGATCATCTTTTCCAGCCACCTCTCAGCCACGTCAGGATCAGGGCCTCCAAGAAATTTTGGTGGGGAGGACTTCTGAAATCTTTCAATGGCTCTATCCTCGCCCTCTATATGGTAACCAGGATTTCCACTTTGAGGATTAGGGTTCTGGCCCTGGTGTTCCACTACATGGGCTAGCAGATCAGTCATGCGCTGGATAGCAGCGGCTACTTGAGCATTTAGGTCAACCCTGGGTTCAGAATTTGGTTCAGGTATTGGTTCTCGGTTACCCCTTTCATTCGAGGGTTGCTTACGTCCGTGCCCACGACCTCGTCCACTACGAGTACCCTCCATTGGTCTAACCAATCTAGGGTCGAAGCGGAAATATAACATTAAAAATAATTATAGGCATAAGCAAGTAACAAGAGGTACACACAGATCAAAAGCATATATACATAACACAACTGTACCGAACCAGTCACACAGTAGCAGTCAGCTAGATACAACCAAAAGAGATCCATGAAGGTAGCGGGGTCACCCAAAAGTACTATAGACGAGTTAGGTCAAAAGCACAAAAGCAACTAACGAAAAGCTATTTCGCCTCTAGGCCTCCATCCATAATCTACGAGAATACCACAGTTTATATCTTAATCCAGGTTAATTATGCTTATTAACACCCGAACAAACCACATGAAGTTCCATAGAATCAAATGTCTAGTTCGCCCAAGTCCTTTCTAACCTAGGCTCTCTTCTATTTAGTAGCCGGGCACAAGAATCCCCAAATAAGATAATTCACAACTCGAGCCGGCCGGTCCCAAGAGTAAATCATCCATAGTAACGATTCCTACCCGACATACATATATATCTTCCTCAGGTACCATGATAAAGATTTTTACACTTATAACATGCACAGTTCATAGCTTATGCTCAAAAGAGCACTTATACCTTTAGACACATTCACGAAATCAGGACCATAACACCACTTGACCCAAGCTCACTCCGCGCAGAGACCACGCGAAGCAGCTCTGATACCACCTGTGACAGCCCCACCTCACCCTAAGGCGAACCAAAGGGTTCGGCAGACCGCCTGCCCACTCTGCCAGACTACGATCGAACACACAAACCCAAAATTGCACGCACGTAGACCAAAGAAAACAACAATCGGAGACTATAAGGTGAGAACATGTTACCAACCATAATCATATCTCAACTAATAGCACTTAAACTAGACAGGTTAAAACACTTATACATTTATTTACAAACGGAGTCTTTAGCAAATTAACTGAGAGCGTAAAATACAAACCAAAGTATTCATACACTTAAATATGATTTGGATTTCAATTCAAAAGAGCTAACAAAATTTAGTTACACTAGAGCTGATGTAGCACGGGATTCTCAGCCACGTAAATGACCCAGTTTCGAGTTCCATTGGCCCAGTCACACATGCACGGGCCAAGTTATTCAAGAATCTCTCAAGCCCTCTTTCGCATTGTCCAAGACCAACTTGGAGTCCATAGAGATATTGGAAGCTTGGAAAGAGACAAATCCAGTTATCTACACCTTCGTCCAAGCCCATGAAGAAATCAAGTGGCCTC
>NW_020862436.1:0-50946 GCF_003713205.1 Coffea eugenioides | reverse complement strand
TAAATTGGTCAAATGAATTGACAATTTATTGAAAAATCGACCAGGTGACCCTAAAAAGGGTAAATTGGTCAAATGAATTGACAATTTATTGAATGAATTGGCAAAATGGATTGGTTGAATTGTCCGGCCATTGGTTATTTCAAAATTATTGAAGTGCATTAGTCTATGACCTTCTAAAAATCAAATTTTGGCCTCAATTTATCATCTCAACCATGAGGAATCATTTGTGAATTTTCTTCAAATTAATGTCCTTTACGCAAAGGATTTTTACCAATTTTGATAAAAATGGCCAAAAAGTGATTATTAGATGCTCATATTCCAAAGATCACTCTATGAAAATGATCGGATCCTACCTTACCTTGTGCACTACCCCTTTGGATGGTACAAAAATGTAAACGTGCAAGTCTCACTGGATTAAGTATCCGAGACACAAGGTGGCTTATTCCTAAACACGGGATTCCCTATGTGGCATTCCCTTTCTATGGTTTGTGCATGATGCCATTTTATTAAAGCAGTAAAATATGCAATCCGAAATGAAACATGACCTAAAAGGACCTTTTATACGCCAAGGTAGGCTTAGAATGCCATGCAATTATTAATCTATGAATGCAATATACCAAAATCTTTAAACGTGCAATAACCTATCTACGAGGGTAGGTTCTAAAAGAAGGTCATACCAGACCTCTTATTTGCTAGGGTTTGTGAATGCAATGGGGACACAAAACCAAGAAAGGTTAGCTCAGCCAGATAAATACACATAACACATTGTGGCAACGAAATCAGCACAAAGAAATAAAGCGATAAAAGGGAGAAAGGGGTTGGACCCCTCCCCTCGTGAATAGTGTCCCTAATAGGGTAAGGTCGACTCTACCCTAGGCAAGCTAAAATGGATGCATGAGGTTAGGGTTCACTAATGCATCTAGACTCGATAAGTCATAGGTCCCCGAGCCTTCAGACTTGGAAACCAAGGGTCATCACTCCCAAGGTTCCTTGTCGGTGGCTCGAGCGATTCCCCAGACGTTGCTACGCACACGTCGTGTTACGGCTACCCGTCTGGGCGAATCTAAAAAATCCTCAACCTTCGACTAAAAACTAATAGGTTATCAACCTAATGTTTAAAGCGGAAGATCGAGTGACCCCTTGGATCATGCTACGCACACGTCGTGATACGATCACATGTCCAAGTGGGTCGCCTAAAATCCTAATAGGGTGGAGTGGCGTGACAAGCCACTAAAAGAAAAATAAATGAGGGGTAAAAAATAATTAAAGCGTATGCGCGTATGCTAGTGCTCGTTTGGAGGGGAGGGATCAAGAACCAACGCGAGGTTCTAGGGTACATCCCCCACCCAAATGCAATGCAAAGCGCGAGATAAAACGAGTAAAATATACATCCAAACAACCAATCATACATACGTGAGTGGGGAGTAGTTTGGTACGTGCGCGAGGCAAAAAGTCCTAAAAAGGAAAAATGCAACCCTAATATCCAAACGCTATGCATAAAAAGGGTAGAAAAGGGAAAAGAATGGCCAAATCAAATGCTCGGACCCACTTAGGAAGTCCCCAGTGGAGTCGCCAACTGTCGCGCCCCACTTTTCGATTGATGAATGATGTGTTGTATGTGTGAGTGTGTGTGATATACATGTGAACGTGTGCGAAATGAAAAGTAAAAGGCCATGGGACTTAAGAATGCGACGATTTGGCCAAGTGAAGTTCAAAAAGGGTTTTTTTAATGAAAATGGAGTCGCCACTTGGTATCGAGTTAGGGTGTACCAAGTCACCCAAAAATGATTTTTTGTTTTTGAATAAAAAAAGTAAATAAACCCTTTTAAAGCACTTTTTGGGTCTACGTAACCAAAAGAGGGATCGGGGGTCACATTTGACGAAGGGGAAGGCAAGGATAAAAATCCAAGGCACCCCTTCGACCTAGCCAAGGCTAGTTGCGTGACTTAAACCAATTTTTCCTAATTTTTCTACCCAAGGGATGTATCGCGTATTGGATATGTCTATATGAATGCAAAAACCTAGACCTAGGGGGACATGGGGGAAATTTCTCTTCAAAGGTTGAGTGATGCCAATCACATTAATTGTGAAGCCCACTAATGATCCTTTGGAGAGGTCACACCTAAACCTAAATGACGTGAAAAATGAGTGGAATGCATGCCATGTGAAAGTGTGAGTTTGTGAAGTGAGAAGAACGATAAACGTAATAAGATAAGAGTGAAGGTGTGCAAATGTAGATGAAAGTACTCGTGTGCGAGTGAAGATAAAATGTTCGTGTGCAAGTGAAGATAAAAGGGTTCGTGTGCTAGTGGAGACAAAAAAAGTGTTCGTGTGCAAGTGAAGGTGATAAAAAGGTGCATGTGTGCAGATGAGACAAAAGTGAAAGTGTAATGATAGGGTGGATTGAGAATGCATGAGCCTAGGGAATTCATGCATATTGGGTACGGGGAGACCTAAATCGTGACTTGATTTTCCCTTTGATTAGAGGGAATATAAGCGTGCTAAGGCTTAGAAAAAGCCACACTCGTCTATATCCCATATTTAAGGGGACTCTCATGCAAATGTACCCTAACTAGTATGAGATGCAAGACCTAAAGTGAGGGGAAAGGGGAATCGAGGAGCATGCCAGATGATAAAACGAAGGAAAAATGCATGATATGTAGTGAACAGGCAAATAATGCATTAATGAAAAACAAAGGAAAAATCCTATTGGGTCTAGCGTTGGACTAGCCCTTTCTATGAATTCCTACTAGCATTAATGAGCCACAACTAGCGTTGGACTAGTGTGGTGACGTACATTCATCCATTCCATTCATTCATGGTTATGAAAGCAAGTAGACATGCCAAAACGCTCATAAACACGTAACACGTAGCATTTAGCATGCTCGACTAGATGCAAGAACCTAATAAAGCAATTAAACATGTAGCATCAAAAGCAAGCAACCAAGGGGAAGGGGAAATGGACCAGATGCTCTCCGAGCCCTATCTATTACAAGCCAAGAGGTGTACACATACCCCATAATGAATAACTTAAATTACAAGCCAAGAGGTGTACACATACCCCATAATGAATAACTTAAATAAAAGCCAAGAGGTGTACACATACCCCATAATGAATAACTTAAATAAAAGTAAAGTAAATGAAATAAATGAAAGGAATTAAGGAAAGGCAAGGAAAGCGAAGTAGACATGCCTATTCACATAACACGTAGGAGCACATAGGAGAAATGAAAAATCAAGGGGATAGAGGTTACCTCCCTTGCAATTGGGCCCCAATGAAGTGAAATCACTTATTTATCCTCCAAAATAAAAGAAATGGTCAAGGTACCAATTTATTTGGAAAAATTAAAGAAAGTAGGCAAACGCAAGCTCACTTGGTCATAAAGCCCCTAAAGTCATGACTTAAGCGCAATTGAAACAAAACATGGTAGTTAATTGAAGCAAACAAGCAATGAAGTTGCACAAATCAAAATTATCAAGGACCAATTTGATGAAATTCTTTAATTGATTGGGTCCTAGTGGAGCAAGGAGAGACTTGGGGGGTCAAAGTGCTAAATTCCAGAAAAGCTTTTCATGCAAAAGCATGCACGGTTATGAAGCTTATGCTTCTGCAAATGACTAAAATGAAACCAGCTTCAATTCGGATTACTTCAATGCAATCTCTTTTCTATCCCAAAACACCTAATCCCATCCAAACATCAAAGCTTTTATTTCAGATAACAAAACACAAGATTTTAGCATCTCAAACAAGCAAACAGAATGCAATCACGAGAATGCAAGCCTCTCATCAGCTTGTGGAACCAGCAGAAGGAAAACAGCAAGTGAGCAAAACACACCAAACAGCAACATTTTCTGCGTAAACTTGGAGAAATGGAAACTAACATAATGATGCAATTACAAACCAAATAGCAAGCTTCGATACCCACTAATGCAGATGACTAGACCTTTTGAATTTTCTTTGTAACAGCTCTACAAGCTGCAAATTTTAGGAGCTGCAAACCGTGAAGCAGCAAAATGATTCCAGCCAACATGGAACTCATGGTTTAATGCAGGAGCAGAACACAAGGCCCTAAACAGACTTAAAAGGCTTAGGATGCTGCTAGTGGAATGCAAACAAGGAAAACAAAGCAGACCGAAATGTGGAGGTGCGAGTGTCAAAAGGTTTTATGCAACAGGAAAAGTTTCGGCAACTCGATGAAGTTTCTGGCAATCTAACTAATTGCAATTCTCTTAGCAACCCAGCAAGACTGCGACAGTGTGTTTTAAGCAGGGCTCATGCTTCCTTGACACAAGATTAAATAGGCAAACAATCAGAAAATTCAGCAACCAAAAGTGAAGCCTGCTGCATTTTCAGTCCTGCGGCAATTTTCTGCTATAACATGCAGACCCTCGGCAAACAAAAAACCACATGATGGCTTTGAAACAAATCCCACCAAGACATTACTCAACACTTCTTAACAAAATATGCACACCTGGAACTAACCAAATGGAAACCAGATCATTTCAGCTCTTCAAAGCATTGACCCGCATAGACAAAATATAAAAAAAGAAACCAAATGTGCGGTCCATTTTCCCCTCCCGTTGCAAACAGCCAGCTTTTCTTCATTTTCTGTTTTTTAGTGCAAGTGTGCAAGTTCTACACAACTAAAATCTGATTTAGGCATCAAGCCTGGATCACAGAAATCACATAAAACCAACCATACAAGCATACAAACTTTCGGCAATTTTCTGGTTTCATGCCTACCGCGATCTCATCAAGACAAAACATCCAACCGAACATCAACTTTGAACCAAGACAACTTAAAGATATAACTCCCAACGTCAAACAAATCAAACGATACACTCGGTCATAAGATTATAACAGAGAAATAGATATGAAACAGCAAAGAAAGAACAAGAACTGCAGAGAGTAAAAGGGAAAAAAGAAATCTGTCATAAGACCAAACTTTGATGACGGAAGGGAGTTTAGAGATTACCCCTGATGTTTTAAACAACGGAACATCACATGATGCGGTAAGATGCGTAGACTCAAGGGTGAATGGGCTGCTGATGGAAAGCTGCAAAATTTCCTGGAACTGACGGGCTGCAGCTCGGAGCTGCAACCTGGTTTCTTCTCGTTCAGCCCTACACCTTCATTCTCCTCTGTTTTTCCTTTTCAGTTTGCAGCCGTTAGCTTGCTCTCCAAAACCTCTCCCCCTCTGCTGTTTTCTTCTCACAGCCCCTCAATTCCAGCTCTCTACCCGTATCCTCTCTCTCTCTGTTTCGTTCTTTCGTTAATCCACAGCCGCCACCAGAAGCAATCTTCTGACCTTTCCCTTTATCTAGTTCTTGCTCACGACTCACTCTCTCAGTTTTTTCCCTTTTGCTCCAGTTTTTCCGTTTTTGCTTTCTCTTCCCCCGCGGATCCTCTCTTTTGCGGCTACCCTAGCTATCTCTCCTCTTAGCCCGTCCACTCTCTCACTCTTTTGCCCTTTGTCCAAATTTCAGTCGCCGCTCTCTAAAACCTCTCTTTCTCTCTTGCTTTCGGTTTTTCCTTCCGTCAGCTCTCTCCTCTCGGTTCTCTCTTAGCCCCTCAATGCTCTCCAAAAACTCCTTCAGTTTTTCTCCCGCTGTCCAACTCTACCGTCAACCTTTTGCTGGTTTTCTTTTCTCTTTTTTTCATTTTTCATTTTCATTTTTCTTTCAAGAAAGCATTGAATAAAAACAAAATGACTAAAACATATTTTTGATGTTTTCCTTTTCTTTTTTCTAAAAACTCTATGCTAATTTTAAACTTAAAAGCTGAAACTAAAAACTAAAACTAAAAGTAAACAAGAATAAATAGCAAATGAAATAGGTCAACTAAAAGGGCGAAAATGAATAAAACTAAAATATCATAACAACTAATAGTGCAAAACACACAATAACGAACTAAAATGCAAGCAATCCAAAATGAAAATCATGAAACAGATGCTACATAAAATTATTCAAAATTTGGTGTCTACAATACTCATATGACTTTGAGCCTATTTGTGATGCCCCGAAAGAATGAGAGTGAGAACCCGGAAATTTTCTAATTTTCTAGGGTTTATTTTATTTAATCGCCCGCCTTTTCTATATTTTCTTTATTTGAAAAATTCCCCAGATAAAGTTTATGACCAAAGATATTTTTAAAATGATTTTTCTAGTATCGATTAGTTTTTGAGAAATTAAAAGCGTATTTTGAACGTGGGACCCGCAAGTGCGGTAAATGCATTATATTTTTGACAACTTGTTGGAATTTTGTATTAAGTGATATTATTTTACAAAGTGTTAAGGTATTTGTATTGGAGAGACAAAAAGATAAGTTTTAAACCAAAAAGGTGACAAGTGTCACCTTGTGATTTAATCTTGGACTTTGACCACTATTCATGTACTTTACTAATATCCCAAAATTGATAAAAAAATTCTCATTTTCTTCACTCTTGTGGCCGAGCTCTTCAAGGGAGAAAAGAAAGAAAAGCTTCAACTTTCAACTTCTATTTCTTGCACAAATCTTGCAATCCAACCGATTAAACTTGAAAGTTTTCCATAAAAGCTCTTAGTTTGGTGGTCTTGAGGTGTTTTGTGGAACTGTTTGGAAAGCTAAGGTGACTAGTTGCTCTATCTCTTGTATTGCTAAGGTGAGTTGTGAAGGATCCCTCTCCTCCCTCTAATGATGCTTAATTTATGCTTAGTGGTGGTATAAGGTGCAACTTTATGGATTATATTGTGATTTTGGTTGAATTGGTGAAGTTTTATAATTTTTGGGGATTTTTCTGTTTTCATATGAGTATGATTATGTGGTCATGTATGATAATTGGAAATGATGTTTAAGGACTCTATGAGGTGGAAAAAGTGGACAATTGCAATCAATTTCTTTTTTGGAAGGAAAAGTGGAAAACTAGGTTTCAATGTTCTTCATTCTGTCCGAATTTATAGCTCCTAGTTAGAGGCCGAATTGGCCTTGGATTAAAACATTAAAGTTGTAGTTAATGACATTTTAGAGGTGCCTACAAAATTTCAGGTCAATCGGAGTAGTGTAGAATGAGAAAAGTCGAAATTACTATTGCTGTTCTGGTTTTACCCGAATGTAAGAATTGCGCCTGTAATTGGTTGTTTTGGCTGGTATTGCTTCCGAATTGGTTGTTGAGGCCTTCTGATGAAATTTATCCCTGTTTCTTAGCTTTCATATGGTTTTTGAATTTCTGGATTTGGACTTGGATAGCCTGAGGTATGATGTTTCCGCTAGAATGCGTTCTGTGAATCTGTTTTTGTGATTCTGGTATAGTATCTTGCATTTTTGACCTGGTTACACTCGAAACTGGGTTGAGTGACCTTCTGTAATATTTTAGCCCTATCTCTTAGCTTCGAAACGGTGTATCTTGCACCTTCAGCCGACCATTGTAGTACCTTTGGTACCATTACCGCAAAATGACGTCAAAACTGTTTTTCTGGTTTTGAGCTTAACTTTCATTTCTGGACTTTTCCCTAGCTTGACTTGTACTAGTACTACTTGGAGCTTGCTGAATGGCTATTGGATGAACTTGTTGTTGTGTGTGTACCTTTGGGTTTGAATGAGCAAAATAATGAAGCCATGATGGCTGGAAAAGTTAGCAAATTCAGGGGAAGTGCTGTCCGAACTTTGAAGGTACTTGTTTGCATTGAGTTTGTGATCTAAGACTTGGATTTGAGCAAGGCAATGATATATGATGGATGGTTTCTGAGCCATGGAGGTGAGTGACCTCAAACTATTTCTGAAGTTATTTATGAACCGTTTCCTGCATTATTTACTTTTGAGCTGTTTCCAAAGTTACTTTTGTACTGTTTTCTTGCATTATTTACCTTTAAACTGTTTCCAAAGTTACTTTTGAACTATTTTCTTGCATATCATGCGTGCTTGCATGTGAGTGTTCCTTATTTGCTATATTTTCTTGACTTCATGACTTGTATTATTGATTGATAACATGTTAAGTGCTTTGAATGATTTCCAAAACGAGCTTTCTAGGCGAGTGTGTACTTTATCGCACTCGACCTAAATAACTGTGCAATTTTCAAGGATTTAATTATTGAAATGCTAGTTGCGCATGAATGTAAGCCGTTTGGCTGAATTGGCCACTGCCCTTTGTTACCGATCGACTCGAGCCAGAAGCGGACTCGGTCGGGCGATATGGTGACCCTGGGTGAATTTGGTATACTCGAGTATTACCTTGTAGTCTGGCTATGTCCGGATGGGTGGAGTTCGGCCAATGGTCGGATGGGTGGAGTCCGGTCAACGTCCGGAAAAGGGGATGAACGAACAAAAGGATGAACGAGGGATTCTACTTACAAAAAATGTATTTTCAAACGATTGGAGGAATAAGGGGAAATGTCAGGGGAACGAACGAACAAACGAATAGCTCCATGTGAGCCCGTATCCTTTTAATGAATGTTACTATCGCTTTCCATTGTAAATGTTCCTTGAATTATTGATACTCCATTTTAATGTATTGTAAATGTTGTAATTGTTTCTGGACTTATCATTTGATTTATGACATCATTGAAATGAACTATTGTGAAATCGATTTGATTACTGATTTTAATGGTTACTCGCTGAGCTTCTAGCTCACCCCAAAAATATTTTATTCCCCTCCACAGGGCTCGTGGCGAAGGAAGGACTTGTAGTACTTGTTCACGTGACTGGATGGCCTATGTTTTGTATAATTTGGATTTGGAAATCATTTTATGTATAGTTGGGAATTATTTCCGCTTTGCTTTTGACATGTAATTATTCGAGAATTTGATGTAATATTTGAGGTTTATTCTTGTAATTTATTTGAGGATTGTGGTGAACGTCTGAGTCCCGGCGAGAGCTGGGCAGGCGGCCCGCCGAACCCTCTGGTTCGCCTTAGGGGGAGGTGGTGCTGTCACAGTTGGTATCAGAGCTTAGGCTTCAGATCTCTGTAGTGTACCCTAGGCTTGAAGTTTAGGATGCCGGACTGTGGGTTTGATTTGACTCTTGTGAGATTTTTTTGCGGGATGTCTTGACTTGATTGGTACAAGAGGTAATGTCGAGGAGGACATTCTTTTAAGGAGGGGAGTTTGTGACGCCCCAAAAGAATGAGAGTGAGAACCCAGAAATTTTCTAATTTTCTAGGGTTTATTTTATTTAATCGCCCGCCTTTTCTACATTTTCTTTATTTGAAAAATTCCCCAGATAAAGTTTATGAGAAAAGATAGTTTTAAAATGATTTTTCTAGTATCGGTTAGTTTTTGAGAAATTAAAAGCGTATTTTGAACACGGGACCCGCAAGTGCGGTAAATGCATTATATTTTTGACAACTTGTTGGAATTTTGTATTAAGTGATATTATTTTACAAAGTGTTAAGATATTTGTATTGGAGAGACAAAAAGATAAGTTTTAAACCAAAAAGGTGACAAGTGTCACCTTGTGATTTAATCTTGGACTTTGACCACTATTCATGTACTTTACTAATATCCCAAAATTGATCAAAAATTCTCATTTTCTTCACTCTTGTGGCCGAGCTCTTCAAGGGAGAAAAGAAAGAAAAGCTTCAACTTTCAACTTCCATTTCTTGCACAAATCTTGCAATCCAACCGATTAAACTTGAAAGTTTTCCATAAAACCTCTTAGTTTGGTGTTCTTGAGGTGTTTTGTGGAGTTGTTTGGAAAGCTAACGTGACTAGTTGCTCTATCTCTTGTATTGCTAAGGTGAGTTGTGAAGGATCCCTCTCCTCCCTCTAATGATGCTTAATTTATGCTTAGTGGTGGTATAAGGTGCAACTTTATGGATTATATTGTGATTTTGGTTGAATTGGTGAAGTTTTATAATTTTTGGGGATTTTTCTGTTTTCATATGAGTATGATTATGTGGTCATGTATGATGATTGGAAATGATGTTTAAGGACTCTATGAGGTGGAAAAAGTGAACAATTGCAATCAATTTCTGTTTTGGAAGAAATTTCAGAAAATTAGGTTTTGTGAAGGAACATTCTGCCCGAATTTTTAGCTCCTAGTTAGAGGCCGAATTGGCCTTGGATTAAAACATTAAAGTTGTAGTTAATGACATTTTAGAGGTGCCTACAAAATTTCAGGTCAATCGGAGTAGTGTAGAATGAGAAAAGTCGAAATTACTATTGCTGTTCTGGTTTTACCCGAATGTAAGAATTGCGCCTGTAATTGGTTGTTTTGGCTGGTATTGCTTCCGAATTGGTTGTTGAGGCCTTCTGATGAAATTTATCCCTGTTTCTTAGCTTTCATATGGTTTTTGAATTTCTGGATTTGGACTTGGATAGCCTGAGGTATGATGTTTCCGCTAGAATGCGTTCTGTGAATCTGTTTTTGTGATTCTGGTATAGTATCTTGCATTTTTGACCTGGTTACACTCGAAACTGGGTTGAGTGACCTTCTGTAATATTTTAGCCCTATCTCTTAGCTTCGAAACGGTGTATCTTGCACCTTCAGCCGACCATTGTAGTACCTTTGGTACCATTACCGCAAAATGACGTCAAAACTGTTTTTCTGGTTTTGAGCTTAACTTTCATTTCTGGACTTTTCCCTAGCTTGACTTGTACTAGTACTACTTGGAGCTTGCTGAATGGCTATTGGATGAACTTGTTGTTGTGTGTGTACCTTTGGGTTTGAATGAGCAAAATAATGAAGCCATGATGGCTGGAAAAGTAAGCAAATTTAGGGGAAGTGCTGTCCGAACTTTTAAAGGACTTGTTTGCATTGAGTTTGTGATCTAAGACTTGGATTTGAGCAAGGCAATGATATATGATGGATGGTTTCTGAGCCATGGAGGTGAGTGACCTCAAACTATTTCTGAAGTTATTTATCAACCGTTTCCTGCATTATTTACTTTCGAGCTGTTTCCAAAGTTACTTTTGTACTGTTTTCTTGCATTATTTACCTTTAAACTGTTTCCAAAGTTACTTTTGAACTGTTTTCTTGCATATCATGCGTGCTTGCATGTGAGTGTTCCTTATTTGCTATATTTTCTTGACTTCATGACTTGTATTATTGATTGATAACGTGTTATGTGACACCCCAACTTTCAAGAAGCTATTGTTTTACGGTTTCTTTAGTTCATTTTATTTTAAAACATTATTTTGTTTCAGGGAAGATACTAAAGTTATTTCTTTGTGTGACGACCCCACTTCTCCGAAGGGCGAACCCAAGGGTATCGGCGGGCCGCCTGCCTAGCTCGCGCCAGGACTCAAAACTTAAAGTTCGAAAGAGCACTAAATACAATATATACAATCCCAAAAGTTATATTCACATCTTCAAAAATCTCGAGTCAAACCACTCTAATATACTACAATCACAACCAGCAGAAGATAGACCCTAAGAAAGGTCCTTATACAAACCACCAAAACAAAAACAAACATTCTAACTATTCAACTATTACAAGCCAATCTAACTATACTAGTATACGAGCCAAAAGTCCCCGCGTCGGCCCCTGCTAAGGAAAATAAAAGGAAAGGGGTAAGCTATATGCTTAGTAAGTAAACAGGGGCGAAAACATAAATTTCACATAACAGTTACACAATAAGAGTAAAGCAAAAGCAGAAAAGTAACATCACATAATAAGGATACGGGTGGCTCCAAAGCCAATTCATGTGCCATGTATGATCTCCTGCCGACACTCCGTCGACCGCAAAAATAGTCCGTAGAACTTCACTTGTACACCCACCGACACCTTATCACCCTCACTGGCCAGTCACCTCACAAACTTGCCCGAGCGAACGAAATCACAAACTTGAGCTTGAGTCACAAGCTCGGGTCACAAACTTGGTCACCTTCTCGGTGAACCGGATTCACAAAATTGGTTCATAACATGAACCCACAAACTTGGTCACCTTCTCGGTGAACCGGATTCACAAAATTGGTTCATAACATGAACCCACAAACTTGGTGACCTCAGACTAAGTTGGACTGCCTTCGACCAAGCCCTAACCGGCTCGAATAGTCCAACCAGGTCAAGAGTTCGCCCCAAACTCACAAACTTCACAAAATTATTCAAAATCACAAACTTTGCAAACTTCACAAACTTTATTCGAAAGTCGCCCCGAGCCACAAGCTCAAGGGTTTTGGTTCCAAAAGGTTCATATACAGATGCCAAGTACAATTATACATTCAAATTAGGGTTTAGGTCGAATGCGATAAAGTACACCCTCGCCTAAGTGCCCTTTTCACATATCTCAAACACATAGCAAAGAAAACACACCAAACCGGCCTGAATACTTACTAAGAAACTGAAATAGCAAAAGTACGAAGTCGGATCAAAATGAACAGCTAGTAGTGGGCCCCACCAGTTCCGCCCAGCTCACCACCGTCTGAAATAGAAGATTGTGTCACATAATATCGCAAACGGCTACTATCGTGCCTAAAACAAGCAAAACGGCAAAAACGGCACGCGCGCACATAAATATGACGAACGGAAACGGAGACGGCCGTTAGCGGAAACGGCAGATTTGACACTCGTTTCTAGTTTACTCATAAGTTGAGCTACGAATATCGGATTAAGGCATATGAGACGCCATATCGAAGCTTAAAGGATGAACAACAACTGTTATGAAGACATCCAGAACTGAAACTGGAGGCTTTAGTCCCAAATGAACCAAACACAATCACTTACGAAATCTGGCAAATGCACAAATGGTCAGTTTTGAGTGCAAACTGTTTTCTATGCTACACATGGTCAAAAGAGCTGAAAATTGGCAGTTAGATAGTTCATTCCAAATGGAACAACTTTCATGAAGGTCGGCAACCCAAATTCGGAACGGAAATTGGTCATCAGGACCAAAACAGATTTCTGGTCATTTTCACGGGCAAGCCTTGTTTGCTCGGCTATATCTCAGGTTTTATAAATCCGATTCATGAAATTCCAAGGGCGTTAGAAAGCTCTGATATAGGGCTATAAGTTTGGTGTTTTGGTCGGAAGTCCAAACAGCTTGTAACTCAGTCAAATGTGAAGCCAAAGTTCCAGCCATAAACTTTCCAAAAACGTACCAGAATCACAAACCGTATTTGACCTCAATATGCGGTAATGGCACCAAATTCACTACGGTTATCGGATGGGGGTGTAAGACCCACCGTTTCGAAGCTAAGAAATAGGAGTACAACAATGTAGAAGGCCACTCAGTCCAAATCCTAGCACAACTAGGTCAAATATGCAAAATACAAATCCAGAATTACCAAAACAGGTTTGCAAATCACATAAAACTGTAATCGGTATATCTCAGTCCATACAAGTCCAAATGCCGAAATTCCAAAGGCATAAGTTAGCTAAAACGTCCAGCTACATTTCATCAGAAGACACCAACAACAAAATCCAAACCAATTCCAGTGAAAACAAACGATTACTATTGCAGTTCGGACATTCTGTTCACCAAAAACAGCAACAGTAAAAACGGCATAACTCACTCTATACTACTCCAAATGCCCTGAAATTTTGCAGGCACTTCAACCTCATCAATACCTACAACTTTCATGTTTTGAGTCAAGGCCAATTCGGCCTCTATCTAGGACCAAAAATTTCGGACAGAATGAAGAACCAAGAACCCTAATTTTCCAGATTTTCTTCCAAACCCAAAATTGGTTGCAATTGTCCACTTTTTCCACCTTCTAGCTTCATTACATAACATTTCCACTCATCATACGTAGCCACATCATAGTAATCATATGCAACCAGCAAAAATCCCAAATAAATAGAAAACTTCATCAATCTTGACTAAAATCAAGAAATAGTCCACAAAATCACACTTATAATAACCACAAATTATTTATTAAGCATCTTAGATAGAAGAGAGGGGTTCCATAGTCACTTACCTTAGAACCAAAGAAGAGAGACCACTTAGCACCTTAAGCTTCCAACCAACTTCACCACACAACTCACTATCACTCACTTAAGGGATTTTATGGAGAGGTTTCAAGTTTAATCGGTTGGTTTGTTGATTTGTGCAAGATTGGAGCATGAAATTTGGAGAGCTTTTCCTTTCCTTTTGCTTGATGTTGGTCGGCCACAAGAAGGAGAAGAAATGGTGAATTTTGGTCAATTTTTGAGATATTTATTTCATGGGTAAGAAAGGTCAAAAAGGTGAATAGTTGTCTTAGGTTTCAACCAATGGAAATGTGACACTTGTCACTCCATTAAATGCATTTCTATCCTTTCTTTTCTCTCTCACATCAATCATTTCACACACTCTACTTATCTCTTAACACCCGATAAATTTTACACAGTATCCGGAATTTAACCTAATTGGCCGAATTTTTCCGAACTTTGCGCACTAGTGGGTCCCACGTCCGTTATATATCCGTAATTTCTCAAAAACTTTACAATACTAGAAAAATCATTTGAAAACGATATTTGCTCATAAACTTTGTCTGGGGAATTTTCTAATCAAGAAAATGTAGAAAAAAACGGGTTTTCAATCTTAACCGGAACTTAGGGTTTAAATCTTAATTCCTACTTAGGGTTTTCGAAATACTCCCAAAACCAAACGTTACCTCCAAATTAATGAATATATCAACGTAGTACGAACTGGGGCCTCACAATCTCCCCTCCTTAAAAGAATTTCGTCCTCGAAATTCCAACTTGCACTAATCAGATCAAATAATCCTCAAAAGCAGTCAAGTACACAACAGGCAATGCCTCAAAAGTTCAACCACTCGAGTAGTAGCCGGTCTACAACCACACAAGTACGAATAAGTTCAAAAGCCGGGTTCAAACAAATAAGCTCAAAAGATTATACTCAAATATACATATTTTTACAAAGTCACACTAAACATATACAAGTTATCCGACATCCGGTCGGTGCAAAATCTATTATTTACGTGAGCACTACGGCTCCAAAAATGTAGTCAATCACTGGGTAACAAAAGAAGCCAGTCATACTGGTTATAACAAAATAAACATGGCAGATATAACAAATTAAACATATCAGATAGTCAAAAGGAAATTCCATCAACGGTCCTACGCGCCTCCCCTACGGAACCTACCTAATCCACCAGCATCGCCCCGGCGGCCCTAGGGTGCAAGCCTAAAGAATAGGTCCAAATAGCTAACTTCAATATTAAGTAAGAACCAAATCGATTCACACTGGGACTGCCCATCTCCAAGTGCAATCAACTCAATCCCCACTTTGCCTTATGGAAAATTACAAAAGTCAATATCAAAATCTTAGCATTCAACATTGACCTTAATAGCCAAGTATCCCACAGTCCGGCATCCTAAACTTCAAGCCTAGGATACACTACAGAGATCGAAAGCCGAAGCTCTGATACCAACTGTGACGGCCCCACTTTCCCCTAAGGCGAACCAGAGGGTTCGGCGGGCCGCCTGCCCGGCTCTCGCCGGGACTCAGTCGTTCACTAAAGTCCTCAAATGAATTACAAGAATAAACCTCAAATATTATAATATAAATCTCCAATATACATCAAATTCTCCAAAAATTACATGTCACAAATGCAACGGAAACAATTCCCAACTATACATAAAATGATTCCAAATCCAAATTGTACAACATAAAGGCCATCCATTCACGTGAATAAGCACAACAAGTCCTGCCTTCGCCTTGAGCCCTGTGGAGGGGAATAAAATATTTTTGGGGTGAGGTAGAAGCTCAGCGAGTAACCAGCAAAATCATTAAGCAAATATATTTCACAATGTTGCATTTCGATGATTTCGATGATGTCATGATTCAGAGATCAAATGTCCGTTTAGTGCTCTCGTGAGCCGGTGAAATCATTGCACTTGAACACCCAACGCTCAAATAGATCATAACACACGAACAGAGAGAGGGAGCCCCTTTTTGAGCTCCAGATAACATGAATATGAACCACAAACAGAGTGGAGACGTTGGTGTCCAGCACAAGACTTTCCCAGAACTCATTGAAGCCAAAATCATATCATGAATTCACATGCAAGCACGCATGAGATGCAATCGAGTAAATAATGCAAGAAACATTTCACAAGTACTTTGGAAATAGTTTAGGGTCACTCACCTCCACGGCTCTGAAACCATCCATCATATTGCATTACTTCACTCAAGTCCAAGCCCTAAAGCACAAACGCAAAGCAATCAAGCCCATTCCAAATTCGGACAGCATTTCCCCTGAATTTGCTAACTTTTCCAGCCATCACGGCTTCATTATATCCTCAGCCAGTCCCAAAGGTACACACACAACAACAAGTTCATCCAATAGCCATTCAGCAAGCTCCAAGTAGTACTAGTACAAGTCAAGCTAGGGAAAAGTCCGGAAATGAAAGTTTAGCTCAAACCAGAAAAACAGTTTTGGACGTCACTTTGCGGTAATGGCACAACTTGCACTACGATTATCGGATTAGGGTGTAAGACCCACCATTTCGAAGCTAAGAACCAGGGCTATAACAATGTAGAAGGTCACTCAGTCCAAATCCCAGCACAACTAAGTCAAAAATGCAGAATACCAAACCAGAACCGTAATTGCAGGTTTACAAATCACACAATGCTGTAATTCGCCCAACTCAGTCTACACAGGTCCAAATGCATTGATTCCAAAGGCATATGATAGCTAAGACATCAAGATACATTTCATCAGAGGACACCAACATCCAAATCCAAAGTAATTCCAGTCAAAACAGACGATTACAAGCACAGTTCGCACATTCTGATCACCCAGAACAGCAACAGTAAAAACGACATAACTCACTCTACACTACTCCAAATGACCTGAAATTTTGTAGGCACCTTTAAAATGTCATTCCCTACAACTTTCATGTTTTAAGCCAAGGCCAATTCGGCCTCTATCTAGGACCTAAAAATTCGGACAGAATGTTCATCACAAAACCCTCACTTTTCAATTTTTGGTCCAAAACAGAAATTGGTTGCAATTAATCACTTTTTCCACCTCATAGAGTCCTTAAACATCATTTCCAATCATCATACATGACCCCATAATCATATCCATATGAAAACAGAAAAATCCCCAATAATGATAAAACTTCATCAATTCAACCAAAACTCAAGATTTAATCCATAAAATTGCATCTCATACAACCTCTAAGCATGATTTAAGCATCAATTAAGGGAGGAGGGTGGTTCTTCACAACTTACCTTGAACACAAGAGAGAGAGAGCTATTGGTCACCTTAACTTTCCAAACAACTCCACCAAACAACTCACAAACACTAAGTGAAGAGGTTTTATGGAGTAAAACTAAAATTAAACGGTTAAAAGTGAAGATTAAGCAAGCTTGGAGCAAAGAAATTGGAGAGCTTTTCTTCCCTTATTGCTTGAAGGTGGTCAGCCATATGAAGCTTAGAAATGAAGATATTTTGGGTGCATTTTGTTATTTAAAGTCAATGGTAAGAAAAGTCTTAGGTAAGCCCAATTCAAATGGTGACACTTGTCAACCTTTAGGTTTAAAAACTTATCTTTTTGTCTCTCCAATACAAATATCTTAACACTTTGTAAAATAATATCAACTTAATACAAAATCCAACAAGTTGTCAAAAAATATTAACTTGCCAAAAATTTACCGCACTTGCGGGTCCCACGGTCCAAAATACGCTTTTAATTTCTCAAAAACCTAACGATACTAGAAAAATAATTTTAATACTATTTTGCTCATAAACTTTATCTGGGGAATTTTTCTAATAAAGAAAATGAAGAAAAGGCGGGCGTTTAAAAAAATAAACTCTAGAAAATTAGAAAATTTCCGGGTTCTCAAACACATTTTTTTCGGGGTGTCACAATCTCCCCCCCTTAAAAGAATGTCGTCCTCGACATTCCCTCTTGTACCAATCAAGTCAAGACATCCCGTAAAAATCTCTCAAGAGTCAAATCAAACCCACAGTCCGGCATCCTAAACTTCAAGCCTAGGATACACTACAGAGATCTGAAGCCTAAGCTCTGATACCAACTGTGACGACCCTACTTCTCCCAAGGGCGAACCCAAGGGTATCGGCGGGCCGCCTGCCTAGCTCGCGCCAGGACTCAAAACTTAAAGTTCGAAAGAGCACTAAATACAATATATACAATCCCAAAAGTTATATTCACATCTTCAAAAGTCTCGAGTCAAACCACTCTAATATACTACAATCACAACCAGCAGAAGATAGACCCTAAGAAAGGACCTTATACAAACCACCAAAACAAAAACAAACATTCTAACTATTCAACATTTACAAGACCAATCATAACTATACTAGTATACGAGCCAAAAGTCCCCACGTCGGGCCCCTGCCTAAGGGAAAATAAAAGGCAAAAAGGAGGTAAGCTATATGCTTAGTAAGTAAACAGCGCGAAAAAACAATAAATTTCACATAACAGTTACACAATAAGAGTAAAGCCAAAAGCAGGAAAAGCTACATCACATAATAAGGATACGGGTGGCTCAAAGCCAATTCATGTGCCATTGCTATGATCATCTGCCGACACTCCGTTCGCACCGCAAAAAATAGTCCGCTAGAACTTCACTTGTACACCCACGACACCTTATCACCTCAGCTGGCCAGTCACCTCACAAACTGCCGAGCGCAACGAAATCACAAACTTGAGCTTGAGTCAACAAGCTCGGGTCACAAACTTGGTCAACCTTCTCGGTGAACCGCGATTTCACAAAATTGGTTCATAACATTGAACCCAACAAACTTGGTCACCTTCTGCGGTAGAACCGGAGTTCACAAAATTTGGTTCATAACATGAACCTACAAACTTTGTGACCTCAGACTAAGTTGGACTGACTTCGACCAAGCCCTAACCGGCTCGAATAGTCCAACCAGGTCAAGAGTTCGCCCCAAACTCACAAACTTCACAAAATTATTCAAAATCACAAACTTTGCAAACTTCACAAACTTTATTCGAAAGTCGCCCCGAGCCACAAGCTCAAGGGTTTTGGTTCCAAAAGGTTCATATACAGATGCCAAGTACAATTATACATTCAAATTAGGGTTTAGGTCGAGTGCGATAAAGTACACCCTCGCCTAAGTGCCCTTGTCACATATCTCAAACACATAGCAAAGAAAACACACCAAACCGGCCTGAATACTTACTCAGAAACTGAAATAGCAAAAGTACGAAGTCGGATCAAAATGAACAGCTAGTAGTGGGCCCCACCAGTTCCGCCCAGCTCACCACCGTCTGAAATAGAAGATTGTGTCACATAATATCGGAAACGGCTACTATCGTGCCTAAAACAAGCAAAACGGCAAAAACGGCACGCGCGCACGTAAATATGACGAACGGAAACGGAGACGGCCGTTAGCGGAAACGGCAGATTTGACACTCGTTTCTAGTTTACTCATAAGTTGAGCTACGAATATCGGATTAAGGCATATGAGACGCCATATCGAAGCTTAAAGGATGAACAACAACTGTTATGAAGACATCCAGAACTGAAACTGGAGGCTTTAGTCCCAAATGAACCAAACACAATCACTTACGAAATCTGGCAAATGCACAAATGGTCAGTTTTGAGTGCAAACTGTTTTCTATGCTACACATGGTCAAAAGAGCTGAAAATTGGCAGTTAGATAGTTCATTCCAAATGGAACAACTTTCATGAAGGTCGGCAACCCAAATTCGGAACGGAAATTGGTCATCAGGACCAAAACAGATTTCTGGTCATTTTCACGGGCAAGCCTTGTTTGCTCGGCTATATCTCAGGTTTTATAAATCCGATTCATGAAATTCCAAGGGCGTTAGAAAGCTCTGATATAGGGCTATAAGTTTGGTGTTTTGGTCGGAAGTCCAAACAGCTTGTAACTCAGTCAAATGTGAAGCCAAAGTTCCAGCCATAAACTTTCCAAAAACGTACCAGAATCACAAACCGTATTTGACCTCAATATGCGGTAATGGCACCAAATTCACTACGGTTATCGGATGGGGGTGTAAGACCCACCGTTTCGAAGCTAAGAAATAGGAGTACAACAATGTAGAAGGCCACTCAGTCCAAATCCTAGCACAACTAGGTCAAATATGCAAAATACAAATCCAGAATTACCAAAACAGGTTTGCAAATCACATAAAACTGTAATCGGTATATCTCAGTCCATACAAGTCCAAATGCCGAAATTCCAAAGGCATAAGTTAGCTAAAACGTCCAGCTACATTTCATCAGAAGACACCAACAACAAAATCCAAACCAATTCCAGTGAAAACAAACGATTACTATTGCAGTTCGGACATTCTGTTCACCAAAAACAGCAACAGTAAAAACGGCATAACTCACTCTATACTACTCCAAATGCCCTGAAATTTTGCAGGCACTTCAACCTCATCAATACCTACAACTTTCATGTTTTGAGTCAAGGCCAATTCGGCCTCTATCTAGGACCAAAAATTTCGGACAGAATGAAGAACCAAGAACCCTAATTTTCCAGATTTTCTTCCAAACCCAAAATTGGTTGCAATTGTCCACTTTTTCCACCTTCTAGCTTCATTACATAACATTTCCACTCATCATACGTAGCCACATCATAGTAATCATATGCAACCAGCAAAAATCCCAAATAAATAGAAAACTTCATCAATCTTGACTAAAATCAAGAAATAGTCCACAAAATCACACTTATAATAACCACAAATTATTTATTAAGCATCTTAGATAGAAGAGAGGGGTTCCATAGTCACTTACCTTAGAACCAAAGAAGAGAGACCACTTAGCACCTTAAGCTTCCAACCAACTTCACCACACAACTCACTATCACTCACTTAAGGGATTTTATGGAGAGGTTTCAAGTTTAATCGGTTGGTTTGTTGATTTGTGCAAGATTGGAGCATGAAATTTGGAGAGCTTTTCCTTTCCTTTTGCTTGATGTTGGTCGGCCACAAGAAGGAGAAGAAATGGTGAATTTTGGTCAATTTTTGAGATATTTATTTCATGGGTAAGAAAGGTCAAAAAGGTGAATAGTTGTCTTAGGTTTCAACCAATGGAAATGTGACACTTGTCACTCCATTAAATGCATTTCTATCCTTTCTTTTCTCTCTCACATCAATCATTTCACACACTCTACTTATCTCTTAACACCCGATAAATTTTACACAGTATCCGGAATTTAATCTAATTGGCCGAATTTTTCCGAACTTTGCGCACTAGTGGGTCCCACGTCCGTTATATATCCGTAATTTCTCAAAAACTTTACAATACTAGAAAAATCATTTGAAAACGATATTTGCTCATAAACTTTGTCTGGGGAATTTTCTAATCAAGAAAATGTAGAAAAAAACGGGTTTTCAATCTTAACCGGAACTTAGGGTTTAAATCTTAATTCCTACTTAGGGTTTTCGAAATACTCCCAAAACCAAACGTTACCTCCAAATTAATGAATATATCAACGTAGTACGAACTGGGGCCTCACAATCTCCCCTCCTTAAAAGAATTTCGTCCTCGAAATTCCAACTTGCACTAATCAGATCAAATAATCCTCAAAAGCAGTCAAGTACACAACAGGCAATGCCTCAAAAGTTCAACCACTCGAGTAGTAGCCGGTCTACAACCACACAAGTACGAATAAGTTCAAAAGCCGGGTTCAAACAAATAAGCTCAAAAGATTATACTCAAATATACATATTTTTACAAAGTCACACTAAACATATACAAGTTATCCGACATCCAGTCGGTGCAAAATCCATTATTTACGTGAGCACTACGGCTCCAAAAATGTAGTCAATCACTGGGTAACAAAAGAAGCCAGGCATACTGGTTATAACAAAATAAACATGGCAGATATAACAAATTAAACATATCAGATAGTCAAAAGGAAATTCCATCAACGGTCCTACGCGCCTCCCCTACGGAACCTACCTAATCCACCAGCATCGCCCCGGCGGCCCTAGGGTGCAAGCCTAAAGAATAGGTCCAAATAGCTAACTTCAATATTAAGTAAGAACCAAATCGATTCACACTGGGACTGCCCATCTCCAAGTGCAATCAACTCAATCCCCACTTTGCCTTATGGAAAATTACAAAAGTCAATATCAAAATCTTAGCATTCAACATTGACCTTAATAGCCAAGTATCCCACAGTCCGGCATCCTAAACTTCAAGCCTAGAATACACTACAGAGATCGAAAGCCGAAGCTCTGATACCAACTGTGACGGCCCCACTTTCCCCTAAGGTGAACCAGAGGGTTCGGCGGGCCGCCTGCCCGGCTCTCGCCGGGACTCAGTCGTTCACTAAAGTCCTCAAATGAATTACAAGAATAAACCTCAAATATTATAATATAAATCTCCAATATACATCAAATTCTCCAAAAATTACATGTCACAAATGCAACGGAAACAATTCCCAACTATACATAAAATGATTCCAAATCCAAATTGTACAACATAAAGGCCATCCATTCACGTGAATAAGCACAACAAGTCCTGCCTTCGCCTTGAGCCCTGTGGAGGGGAATAAAATATTTTTGGGGTGAGGTAGAAGCTCAGCGAGTAACCAGCAAAATCATTAAGCAAATATATTTCACAATGTTGCATTTCGATGATTTCGATGATGTCATGATTCAGAGATCAAATGTCCGTTTAGTGCTCTCGTGAGCCGGTGAAATCATTGCACTTGAACACCCAACGCTCAAATAGATCATAACACACGAACAGAGAGAGGGAGCCCCTTTTTGAGCTCCAGATAACATGAATATGAACCACAAACAGAGTGGAGACGTTGGTGTCCAGCACAAGACTTTCCCAGAACTCATTGAAGCCAAAATCATATCATGAATTCACATGCAAGCACGCATGAGATGCAATCGAGTAAATAATGCAAGAAACATTTCACAAGTACTTTGGAAATAGTTTAGGGTCACTCACCTCCACGGCTCTGAAACCATCCATCATATTGCATTACTTCACTCAAGTCCAAGCCCTAAAGCACAAACGCAAAGCAATCAAGCCCATTCCAAATTCGGACAGCATTTCCCCTGAATTTGCTAACTTTTCCAGCCATCACGGCTTCATTATATCCTCAGCCAGTCCCAAAGGTACACACACAACAACAAGTTCATCCAATAGCCATTCAGCAAGCTCCAAGTAGTACTAGTACAAGTCAAGCTAGGGAAAAGTCCGAAAATGAAGGTTTAGCTCAAACCAGAAAAACAGTTTTGGACGTCACTTTGCGGTAATGGCACAACTTGCACTACGATTATCGGATTAGGGTGTAAGACCCACCATTTCGAAGCTAAGAACCAGGGCTATAACAATGTAGAAGGTCACTCAGTCCAAATCCCAGCACAACTAAGTCAAAAATGCAGAATACCAAACCAGAACCGTAATTGCAGGTTTACAAATCACACAATGCTGTAATTCGCCCAACTCAGTCTACACAGGTCCAAATGCATTGATTCCAAAGGCATATGATAGCTAAGACATCAAGATACATTTCATCAGAGGACACCAACATCCAAATCCAAAGTAATTCCAGTCAAAACAGACGATTACAAGCACAGTTCGCACATTCTGATCACCCAGAACAGCAACAGTAAAAACGACATAACTCACTCTACACTACTCCAAATGACCTGAAATTTTGTAGGCACCTTTAAAATGTCATTCCCTACAACTTTCATGTTTTAAGCCAAGGCCAATTCGGCCTCTATCTAGGACCTAAAAATTCGGACAGAATGTTCATCACAAAACCCTCACTTTTCAATTTTTGGTCCAAAACAGAAATTGGTTGCAATTAATCACTTTTTCCACCTCATAGAGTCCTTAAACATCATTTCCAATCATCATACATGACCCCATAATCATATCCATATGAAAACAGAAAAATCCCCAATAATGATAAAACTTCATCAATTCAACCAAAACTCAAGATTTAATCCATAAAATTGCATCTCATACAACCTCTAAGCATGATTTAAGCATCAATTAAGGGAGGAGGGTGGTTCTTCACAACTTACCTTGAACACAAGAGAGAGAGAGCTATTGGTCACCTTAACTTTCCAAACAACTCCACCAAACAACTCACAAACACTAAGTGAAGAGGTTTTATGGAGTAAAACTAAAATTAAACGGTTAAAAGTGAAGATTAAGCAAGCTTGGAGCAAAGAAATTGGAGAGCTTTTCTTCCCTTATTGCTTGAAGGTGGTCAGCCATATGAAGCTTAGAAATGAAGATATTTTGGGTCATTTTTGGTTATTTAAGTCAATGGTAAGAAAGGTCTTAAGGTAAGCCCAATCAAATGGTGACACTTGTCACCTTTAGGTTTAAAACTTATCTTTTTGTCTCTCCAATACAAATATCTTAACACTTTGTAAAATAATATCACTTAATACAAAAATCCAACAAGTTGTCAAAAATATAATGCATTTACCGCACTTGCGGGTCCCACGTCCAAAATACGCTTTTAATTTCTCAAAAACTAACCGATACTAGAAAAATAATTTTAAAACTATTTTTGCTCATAAACTTTATCTGGGGAATTTTTCTAATAAAGAAAATGAAGAAAAGGCGGGCGTTTAAAAAAATAAACTCTAGAAAATTAGAAAATTTCCGGGTTCTCAAACACATTTTTTTCGGGGTGTCACAATCTCCCCCCCTTAAAAGAATGTCGTCCTCGACATTCCCTCTTGTACCAATCAAGTCAAGACATCCCGTAAAAATCTCTCAAGAGTCAAATCAAACCCACAGTCCGGCATCCTAAACTTCAAGCCTAGGATACACTACAGAGATCTGAAGCCTAAGCTCTGATACCAACTGTGACGACCCTACTTCTCCCAAGGGCGAACCCAAGGGTATCGGCGGGCCGCCTGCCTAGCTCGCGCCAGGACTCAAAACTTAAAGTTCGAAAGAGCACTAAATACAATATATACAATCCCAAAAGTTATATTCACATCTTCAAAAGTCTCGAGTCAAACCACTCTAATATACTACAATCACAACCAGCAGAAGATAGACCCTAAGAAAGGTCCTTATACAAACCACCAAAACAAAAACAAACATTCTAACTATTCAACTATTACAAGCCAATCTAACTATACTAGTATACGAGCCAAAAGTCCCCACGTCGGCCCCTGCTAAGGAAAACAAAAGGAAAGGGGTAAGCTATATGCTTAGTAAGTAAACAGGGGCGAAAACATAAATTTCACATAACAGTTACACAATAAGAGTAAAGCAAAAGCAGAAAAGTAACATCACATAATAAGGATACGGGTGGCTCCAAAGCCAATTCATGTGCCATGTATGATCTCCTGCCGACACTCCGTCGACCGCAAAAATAGTCCGTAGAACTTCACTTGTACACCCACCGACACCTTATCACCCTCACTGGCCAGTCACCTCACAAACTTGCCCGAGCGAACGAAATCACAAACTTGAGCTTGAGTCACAAGCTCGGGTCACAAACTTGGTCACCTTCTCGGTGAACCGGATTCACAAAATTGGTTCATAACATGAACCCACAAACTTGGTCACCTTCTCGGTGAACCGGATTCACAAAATTGGTTCATAACATGAACCCACAAACTTGGTGACCTCAGACTAAGTTGGACTGCCTTCGACCAAGCCCTAACCGGCTCGAATAGTCCAACCAGGTCAAGAGTTCGCCCCAAACTCACAAACTTCACAAAATTATTCAAAATCACAAACTTTGCAAACTTCACAAACTTTATTCGAAAGTCGCCCCGAGCCACAAGCTCAAGGGTTTTGGTTCCAAAAGGTTCATATACAGATGCCAAGTACAATTATACATTCAAATTAGGGTTTAGGTCGAATGCGATAAAGTACACCCTCGCCTAAGTGCCCTTTTCACATATCTCAAACACATAGCAAAGAAAACACACCAAACCGGCCTGAATACTTACTAAGAAACTGAAATAGCAAAAGTACGAAGTCGGATCAAAATGAACAGCTAGTAGTGGGCCCCACCAGTTCCGCCCAGCTCACCACCGTCTGAAATAGAAGATTGTGTCACATAATATCGCAAACGGCTACTATCGTGCCTAAAACAAGCAAAACGGCAAAAACGGCACGCGCGCACATAAATATGACGAACGGAAACGGAGACGGCCGTTAGCGGAAACGGCAGATTTGACACTCGTTTCTAGTTTACTCATAAGTTGAGCTACGAATATCGGATTAAGGCATATGAGACGCCATATCGAAGCTTAAAGGATGAACAACAACTGTTATGAAGACATCCAGAACTGAAACTGGAGGCTTTAGTCCCAAATGAACCAAACACAATCACTTACGAAATCTGGCAAATGCACAAATGGTCAGTTTTGAGTGCAAACTGTTTTCTATGCTACACATGGTCAAAAGAGCTGAAAATTGGCAGTTAGATAGTTCATTCCAAATGGAACAACTTTCATGAAGGTCGGCAACCCAAATTCGGAACGGAAATTGGTCATCAGGACCAAAACAGATTTCTGGTCATTTTCACGGGCAAGCCTTGTTTGCTCGGCTATATCTCAGGTTTTATAAATCCGATTCATGAAATTCCAAGGGCGTTAGAAAGCTCTGATATAGGGCTATAAGTTTGGTGTTTTGGTCGGAAGTCCAAACAGCTTGTAACTCAGTCAAATGTGAAGCCAAAGTTCCAGCCATAAACTTTCCAAAAACGTACCAGAATCACAAACCGTATTTGACCTCAATATGCGGTAATGGCACCAAATTCACTACGGTTATCGGATGGGGGTGTAAGACCCACCGTTTCGAAGCTAAGAAATAGGAGTACAACAATGTAGAAGGCCACTCAGTCCAAATCCTAGCACAACTAGGTCAAATATGCAAAATACAAATCCAGAATTACCAAAACAGGTTTGCAAATCACATAAAACTGTAATCGGTATATCTCAGTCCATACAAGTCCAAATGCCGAAATTCCAAAGGCATAAGTTAGCTAAAACGTCCAGCTACATTTCATCAGAAGACACCAACAACAAAATCCAAACCAATTCCAGTGAAAACAAACGATTACTATTGCAGTTCGGACATTCTGTTCACCAAAAACAGCAACAGTAAAAACGGCATAACTCACTCTATACTACTCCAAATGCCCTGAAATTTTGCAGGCACTTCAACCTCATCAATACCTACAACTTTCATGTTTTGAGTCAAGGCCAATTCGGCCTCTATCTAGGACCAAAAATTTCGGACAGAATGAAGAACCAAGAACCCTAATTTTCCAGATTTTCTTCCAAACCCAAAATTGGTTGCAATTGTCCACTTTTTCCACCTTCTAGCTTCATTACATAACATTTCCACTCATCATACGTAGCCACATCATAGTAATCATATGCAACCAGCAAAAATCCCAAATAAATAGAAAACTTCATCAATCTTGACTAAAATCAAGAAATAGTCCACAAAATCACACTTATAATAACCACAAATTATTTATTAAGCATCTTAGATAGAAGAGAGGGGTTCCATAGTCACTTACCTTAGAACCAAAGAAGAGAGACCACTTAGCACCTTAAGCTTCCAACCAACTTCACCACACAACTCACTATCACTCACTTAAGGGATTTTATGGAGAGGTTTCAAGTTTAATCGGTTGGTTTGTTGATTTGTGCAAGATTGGAGCATGAAATTTGGAGAGCTTTTCCTTTCCTTTTGCTTGATGTTGGTCGGCCACAAGAAGGAGAAGAAATGGTGAATTTTGGTCAATTTTTGAGATATTTATTTCATGGATAAGAAAGGTCAAAAAGGTGAATAGTTGTCTTAGGTTTCAACCAATGGAAATGTGACACTTGTCACTCCATTAAATGCATTTCTATCCTTTCTTTTCTCTCTCACATCAATCATTTCACACACTCTACTTATCTCTTAACACCCGATAAATTTTACACAGTATCCGGAAGTTAACCTAATTGGCCGAATTTTTCCGAACTTTGCGCACTAGTGGGTCCCACGTCCGTTATATATCCGTAATTTCTCAAAAACTCTACAATACTAGAAAAATCATTTGAAAACGATATTTGCTCATAAACTTTGTCTGGGGAATTTTCTAATCAAGAAAATGTAGAAAAAAACGGGTTTTCAATCTTAACCGGAACTTAGGGTTTAAATCTTAATTCCTACTTAGGGTTTTCGAAATACTCCCAAAACCAAACGTTACCTCCAAATTAATGAATATATCAACGTAGTACGAACTGGGGCCTCACAATCTCCCCTCCTTAAAAGAATTTCGTCCTCGAAATTCCAACTTGCACTAATCAGATCAAATAATCCTCAAAAGCAGTCAAGTACACAACAGGCAATGCCTCAAAAGTTCAACCACTCGAGTAGTAGCCGGTCTACAACCACACAAGTACGAATAAGTTCAAAAGCCGGGTTCAAACAAATAAGCTCAAAAGATTATACTCAAATATACATATTTTTACAAAGTCACAATAAAAATATACAAGTTATCCGACATCCGGTCGGTGCAAAATCCATTATTTACGTGAGCACTACGGCTCCAAAAATGTAGTCAATCACTGGGTAACAAAAGAAGCCAGGCATACTGGTTATAACAAAATAAACATGGCAGATATAACAAATTAAACATATCAGATAGTCAAAAGGAAATTCCATCAACGGTCCTACGCGCCTCCCCTACGGAACCTACCTAATCCACCAGCATCGCCCCGGCGGCCCTAGGGTGCAAGCCTAAAGAATAGGTCCAAATAGCTAACTTCAATATTAAGTAAGAACCAAATCGATTCACACTGGGACTGCCCATCTCCAAGTGCAATCAACTCAATCCCCACTTTGCCTTATGGAAAATTACAAAAGTCAATATCAAAATCTTAGCATTCAACATTGACCTTAATAGCCAAGTATCCCACAGTCCGGCATCCTAAACTTCAAGCCTAGAATACACTACAGAGATCGAAAGCCGAAGCTCTGATACCAACTGTGACGGCCCCACTTTCCCCTAAGGTGAACCAGAGGGTTCGGCGGGCCGCCTGCCCGGCTCTCGCCGGGACTCAGTCGTTCACTAAAGTCCTCAAATGAATTACAAGAATAAACCTCAAATATTATAATATAAATCTCCAATATACATCAAATTCTCCAAAAATTACATGTCACAAATGCAACGGAAACAATTCCCAACTATACATAAAATGATTCCAAATCCAAATTGTACAACATAAAGGCCATCCATTCACGTGAATAAGCACAACAAGTCCTGCCTTCGCCTTGAGCCCTGTGGAGGGGAATAAAATATTTTTGGGGTGAGGTAGAAGCTCAGCGAGTAACCAGCAAAATCATTAAGCAAATATATTTCACAATGTTGCATTTCGATGATTTCGATGATGTCATGATTCAGAGATCAAATGTCCGTTTAGTGCTCTCGTGAGCCGGTGAAATCATTGCACTTGAACACCCAACGCTCAAATAGATCATAACACACGAACAGAGAGAGGGAGCCCCTTTTTGAGCTCCAGATAACATGAATATGAACCACAAACAGAGTGGAGACGTTGGTGTCCAGCACAAGACTTTCCCAGAACTCATTGAAGCCAAAATCATATCATGAATTCACATGCAAGCACGCATGAGATGCAATCGAGTAAATAATGCAAGAAACATTTCACAAGTACTTTGGAAATAGTTTAGGGTCACTCACCTCCACGGCTCTGAAACCATCCATCATATTGCATTACTTCACTCAAGTCCAAGCCCTAAAGCACAAACGCAAAGCAATCAAGCCCATTCCAAATTCGGACAGCATTTCCCCTGAATTTGCTAACTTTTCCAGCCATCACGGCTTCATTATATCCTCAGCCAGTCCCAAAGGTACACACACAACAACAAGTTCATCCAATAGCCATTCAGCAAGCTCCAAGTAGTACTAGTACAAGTCAAGCTAGGGAAAAGTCCGGAAATGAAAGTTTAGCTCAAACCAGAAAAACAGTTTTGGACGTCACTTTGCGGTAATGGCACAACTTGCACTACGATTATCGGATTAGGGTGTAAGACCCACCATTTCGAAGCTAAGAACCAGGGCTATAACAATGTAGAAGGTCACTCAGTCCAAATCCCAGCACAACTAAGTCAAAAATGCAGAATACCAAACCAGAACCGTAATTGCAGGTTTACAAATCACACAATGCTGTAATTCGCCCAACTCAGTCTACACAGGTCCAAATGCATTGATTCCAAAGGCATATGATAGCTAAGACATCAAGATACATTTCATCAGAGGACACCAACATCCAAATCCAAAGTAATTCCAGTCAAAACAGACGATTACAAGCACAGTTCGCACATTCTGATCACCCAGAACAGCAACAGTAAAAACGACATAACTCACTCTACACTACTCCAAATGACCTGAAATTTTGTAGGCACCTTTAAAATGTCATTCCCTACAACTTTCATGTTTTAAGCCAAGGCCAATTCGGCCTCTATCTAGGACCTAAAAATTCGGACAGAATGTTCATCACAAAACCCTCACTTTTCAATTTTTGGTCCAAAACAGAAATTGGTTGCAATTAATCACTTTTTCCACCTCATAGAGTCCTTAAACATCATTTCCAATCATCATACATGACCCCATAATCATATCCATATGAAAACAGAAAAATCCCCAATAATGATAAAACTTCATCAATTCAACCAAAACTCAAGATTTAATCCATAAAATTGCATCTCATACAACCTCTAAGCATGATTTAAGCATCAATTAAGGGAGGAGGGTGGTTCTTCACAACTTACCTTGAACACAAGAGAGAGAGAGCTATTGGTCACCTTAACTTTCCAAACAACTCCACCAAACAACTCACAAACACTAAGTGAAGAGGTTTTATGGAGTAAAACTAAAATTAAACGGTTAAAAGTGAAGATTAAGCAAGCTTGGAGCAAAGAAATTGGAGAGCTTTTCTTCCCTTATTGCTTGAAGGTGGTCGGCCATATGAAGCTTAGAAATGAAGATATTTTGGGTCATTTTTGGTTATTTAAGTCAATGGTAAGAAAGGTCTTAAGGTAAGCCCAATCAAATGGTGACACTTGTCACCTTTAGGTTTAAAACTTATCTTTTTGTCTCTCCAATACAAATATCTTAACACTTTGTAAAATAATATCACTTAATACAAAAATCCAACAAGTTGTCAAAAATATAATGCATTTACCGCACTTGCGGGTCCCACGTCCAAAATACGCTTTTAATTTCTCAAAAACTAACCGATACTAGAAAAATAATTTTAAAACTATTTTTGCTCATAAACTTTATCTGGGGAATTTTTCTAATAAAGAAAATGAAGAAAAGGCGGGCGTTTAAAAAAATAAACTCTAGAAAATTAGAAAATTTCCGGGTTCTCAAACACATTTTTTTCGGGGTGTCACAATCTCCCCCCCTTAAAAGAATGTCGTCCTCGACATTCCCTCTTGTACCAATCAAGTCAAGACATCCCGTAAAAATCTCTCAAGAGTCAAATCAAACCCACAGTCCGGCATCCTAAACTTCAAGCCTAGGATACACTACAGAGATCTGAAGCCTAAGCTCTGATACCAACTGTGACGACCCTACTTCTCCCAAGGGCGAACCCAAGGGTATCGGCGGGCCGCCTGCCTAGCTCGCGCCAGGACTCAAAACTTAAAGTTCGAAAGAGCACTAAATACAATATATACAATCCCAAAAGTTATATTCACATCTTCAAAAGTCTCGAGTCAAACCACTCTAATATACTACAATCACAACCAGCAGAAGATAGACCCTAAGAAAGGTCCTTATACAAACCACCAAAACAAAAACAAACATTCTAACTATTCAACTATTACAAGCCAATCTAACTATACTAGTATACGAGCCAAAAGTCCCCGCGTCGGCCCCTGCTAAGGAAAACAAAAGGAAAGGGGTAAGCTATATGCTTAGTAAGTAAACAGGGGCGAAAACATAAATTTCACATAACAGTTACACAATAAGAGTAAAGCAAAAGCAGAAAAGTAACATCACATAATAAGGATACGGGTGGCTCCAAAGCCAATTCATGTGCCATGTATGATCTCCTGCCGACACTCCGTCGACCGCAAAAATAGTCCGTAGAACTTCACTTGTACACCCACCGACACCTTATCACCCTCACTGGCCAGTCACCTCACAAACTTGCCCGAGCGAACGAAATCACAAACTTGAGCTTGAGTCACAAGCTCGGGTCACAAACTTGGTCACCTTCTCGGTGAACCGGATTCACAAAATTGGTTCATAACATGAACCCACAAACTTGGTCACCTTCTCGGTGAACCGGATTCACAAAATTGGTTCATAACATGAACCTACAAACTTGGTGACCTCAGACTAAGTTGGACTGCCTTCGACCAAGCCCTAACCGGCTCGAATAGTCCAACCAGGTCAAGAGTTCGCCCCAAACTCACAAACTTCACAAAATTATTCAAAATCACAAACTTTGCAAACTTCACAAACTTTATTCGAAAGTCGCCCCGAGCCACAAGCTCAAGGGTTTTGGTTCCAAAAGGTTCATATACAGATGCCAAGTACAATTATACATTCAAATTAGGGTTTAGGTCGAGTGCGATAAAGTACACCCTCGCCTAAGTGCCCTTGTCACATATCTCAAACACATAGCAAAGAAAACACACCAAACCGGCCTGAATACTTACTCAGAAACTGAAATAGCAAAAGTACGAAGTCGGATCAAAATGAACAGCTAGTAGTGGGCCCCACCAGTTCCGCCCAGCTCACCACCGTCTGAAATAGAAGATTGTCACATAATATCGCAAACGGCTACTATCGTGCCTAAAACAAGCAAAACGGCAAAAACGGCACGCGCGCACATAAATATGACGAACGGAAACGGAGACGGCCGTTAGCGGAAACGGCAGATTTGACACTCGTTTCTAGTTTACTCATAAGTTGAGCTACGAATATCGGATTAAGGCATATGAGACGCCATATCGAAGCTTAAAGGATGAACAACAACTGTTATGAAGACATCCAGAACTGAAACTGGAGGCTTTAGTCCCAAATGAACCAAACACAATCACTTACGAAATCTGGCAAATGCACAAATGGTCAGTTTTGAGTGCAAACTGTTTTCTATGCTACACATGGTCAAAAGAGCTGAAAATTGGCAGTTAGATAGTTCATTCCAAATGGAACAACTTTCATGAAGGTCGGCAACCCAAATTCGGAACGGAAATTGGTCATCAGGACCAAAACAGATTTCTGGTCATTTTCACGGGCAAGCCTTGTTTGCTCGGCTATATCTCAGGTTTTATAAATCCGATTCATGAAATTCCAAGGGCGTTAGAAAGCTCTGATATAGGGCTATAAGTTTGGTGTTTTGGTCGGAAGTCCAAACAGCTTGTAACTCAGTCAAATGTGAAGCCAAAGTTCCAGCCATAAACTTTCCAAAAACGTACCAGAATCACAAACCGTATTTGACCTCAATATGCGGTAATGGCACCAAATTCACTACGGTTATCGGATGGGGGTGTAAGACCCACCGTTTCGAAGCTAAGAAATAGGAGTACAACAATGTAGAAGGCCACTCAGTCCAAATCCTAGCACAACTAGGTCAAATATGCAAAATACAAATCCAGAATTACCAAAACAGGTTTGCAAATCACATAAAACTGTAATCGGTATATCTCAGTCCATACAAGTCCAAATGCCGAAATTCCAAAGGCATAAGTTAGATAAAACGTCCAGCTACATTTCATCAGAAGACACCAACAACAAAATCCAAACCAATTCCAGTGAAAACAAACGATTACTATTGCAGTTCGGACATTCTGTTCACCAAAAACAGCAACAGTAAAAACGGCATAACTCACTCTATACTACTCCAAATGCCCTGAAATTTTGCAGGCACTTCAACCTCATCAATACCTACAACTTTCATGTTTTGAGTCAAGGCCAATTCGGCCTCTATCTAGGACCAAAAATTTCGGACAGAATGAAGAACCAAGAACCCTAATTTTCCAGATTTTCTTCCAAACCCAAAATTGGTTGCAATTGTCCACTTTTTCCACCTTCTAGCTTCATTACATAACATTTCCACTCATCATACGTAGCCACATCATAGTAATCATATGCAACCAGCAAAAATCCCAAATAAATAGAAAACTTCATCAATCTTGACTAAAATCAAGAAATAGTCCACAAAATCACACTTATAATAACCACAAATTATTTATTAAGCATCTTAGATAGAAGAGAGGGGTTCCATAGTCACTTACCTTAGAACCAAAGAAGAGAGACCACTTAGCACCTTAAGCTTCCAACCAACTTCACCACACAACTCACTATCACTCACTTAAGGGATTTTATGGAGAGGTTTCAAGTTTAATCGGTTGGTTTGTTGATTTGTGCAAGATTGGAGCATGAAATTTGGAGAGCTTTTCCTTTCCTTTTGCTTGATGTTGGTCGGCCACAAGAAGGAGAAGAAATGGTGAATTTTGGTCAATTTTTGAGATATTTATTTCATGGGTAAGAAAGGTAAAAAAGGTGAATAGTTGTCTTAGGTTTCAACCAATGGAAATGTGACACTTGTCACTCCATTAAATGCATTTCTATCCTTTCTTTTCTCTCTCACATCAATCATTTCACACACTCTACTTATCTCTTAACACCCGATAAATTTTACACAGTATCCGGAATTTAACCTAATTGGCCGAATTTTTCCGAACTTTGCGCACTAGTGGGTCCCACGTCCGTTATATATCCGTAATTTCTCAAAAACTTTACAATACTAGAAAAATCATTTGAAAACGATATTTGCTCATAAACTTTGTCTGGGGAATTTTCTAATCAAGAAAATGTAGAAAAAAACGGGTTTTCAATCTTAACCGGAACTTAGGGTTTAAATCTTAATTCCTACTTAGGGTTTTCGAAATACTCCCAAAACGAAACGTTACCTCCAAATTAATGAATATATCAACGTAGTACGAACTGGGGCCTCACACTTTGGGTTTGATTTAAAATCTTATTTTGTTTTAAAAGACTAGAAACCCTAAAATTTTAATCAAAAACCCTAGTTTACTTGTGACTATGTTTAAATCCTTCATATTTGACTCAAAACCCTAATTTTATTTTATGGAATTGTAAAATTCATCACACTTTTCTTAAAATTCCTTTTATTTGGAAATTATTTAATTAATATGATCCTCCTACTCAAGTACTCCACAATAAGTGTAAATAAACCTAGAAAGTAGGGTTTCACTCTTCGTTTTCAAGATTGGAGCAAATTAGGGTTTTCGCGATTTTTCGCCGGATGAAATTTCGGTATGGAGCAAGGATCAAATTCGGTGATTAAAAATGACTTTTAAGTGAGAAATAATATGTGATTAGAAGCAATGATACAAGGTTAGTGAATAGGAAGTAAAAACCCTAGTACGTGTGTTTTTAAGAAAAACGGCGCAAACCGGAGTGTCCCGCGCACTACCGATTGAACGCACCACTTGACCACCACTTTCTTCCCATACAAGTCTATTGATATTTGAGCAAAATATCTCCTAATTTACAGCTAAGCTTGACCGAAATTTGTGGCTCAAATGCAAGGAAGGAAAGAGAAAATTTTTTTGGTTGAGGTTAAGCCAAGTGTTGGCCAAACTTGTGGTTAGAATTAATTCTTATCTTTCTACCTTCTTATAAGACAAACTTAGCTTAATCTCCTTCATTATTTTCTGCATCTTGGCCGAGTAAGGAGAGAGAGAAAGGGAGAGTAAGAGTTGCACCATTTTCTTCTTGATTTACACCAACCAAGTGCTAAAATCGAATTCTAAACCGATTGATCGTAAGTTTGGAAGCTTGGGAAGCTAAGGGAACCAAAAATTTCAAGAAATAGTGGAGGATCACTCTTGCAAGCCTTCTTTTTGAGGTATAAAATCTGATCTATGGCTTTGATCCTTTTATTCTTGTTTAAGATGTTAAATAGTTCATGTTTTGGGTTTGATTACAAGTTATGCAAGTTGATGTGATAATTTTGGATGAGATAGGTAAGTTAGGGTTTGATTAATTTCTGCCTATACTTGATGTATGATTGATATATGTTGTATCCAAAGTTATATAGGGGGTTTTGGTAGCAAGTGTAGCAAGAAATTTAGAAAACTATCATTGAAACCAAAAGATTCCAGATTTCTGGAAAATTTTTCCCCTTTCTGTCCGTTTTTGTTGCACCATGTTAGAGGCCGAATTGGGCTTGGAATAAAACATGAAAGTTGTAGATAATAGTATTTTATAGGTTCCTACAAAATTTCAACTCAATCGGAGCAACGTAGCTCGTGAAAAGACCAAAATACCCTCGCTGATTTAGGTCACTTTCCAGAGTTCCGCGTGGACAGTTTAGTCCTTTTGGTTGAATTTATTCACTATAATCCGTTTGGATTTATGTGAGAACCCGTAAAACCCTAATATTTTTCCTAGGGTTTATTTCCCCTTAATTGCATGTTTTCGGCATTATCTGGCTTAGAAATATTTTCTTAGTGGATTTTATGAGCAATTATAGTTTTAAGATGATTTTTCTAGCATTGGAGAATTTTTAGAAAATTAAGAGTAAATAGTGGACGTGGGACCCACTAGTGCGAAAAGTTCGGAAAAATTCGGCCAATAAGGTTAAATTTCGGATACTGTTTAAAATTTATCGGGTGTTAAGAGATAAGTAGTGTGTGTGAAGTGATTGATGTGAGAGAGAATAAAAATGATAAGATTGCATTTAATGTAGTGCCACTTGTCACCATGTCATTAGTCTTACTTTAAGAGTTACTATTCACCTTTTGACTTTTTTTGACTTTTGACCCAAATAAGTAAATATCTTCAAAAAAAATTCACCAAAAATTCTCTCATTTTCTTCCTCCATGGCCGGCCCTCCCTAAGCAAGAAGAAAGACAAAACTCTTCAATATTCTAGCCAACTCCAAGCTCAAATCAACTAAACCACTTGCTTAACTTAGTTTTTACTCCATAAATTTCTTCCTTCTAGTGCTAGCAAGTTGTTTGGTGAACTTTGTTTGAAGAGCAAAGGTGTCCTACATCCCTCTCTCTCTTGATCTCTTGGTAAGTGTTGCTTGAACACCCTACTACCTTCAATAATGGTTACATGATGCTTAGAAGTGGCTTAAGTGGTTGAAAATGTGGTTTATCTCTTGGTTTGGCTTGTTTTGGTGAAGTTTTTATTTTATTGGGAATTTTTCTGGTTTAATATGAATTATATGTTGTGGCCTTGTATGATGAATGGTAATGGTTGATAATGACTCTTGTGAGTGTGAATTGTGGTTAAATGCAATCAATTTTGGATTTGGTGTGGAAAATGGAAAGTTAGGGTTCTTGAACCCCAATTCAGGTCCGGTTTTAGATCACTGGGTTAGAGGCCGAATTGGACTTTGCTCAAAACATGAAAGTTGTAGGTATTGATGTGTTTGAGGTGCCTGTAAACTTTCAGGTCATTTGGATGAGTGTAGAGTGAGTTATGCCGTTTTTACTGTAGCTGTTCTGCTTTGATCAGAATGCGAAAAACTGCGATAGTAATTGGCCATTTTGACTGGAATTGGTTTGGATTTTGGAGTTGGTGTCTTCTGCTGAAATGTAGCTGAGTGTCTTAGCTAACATATGCCTTTGGAATTTCGGCATTTGGACTTGTAAGGACTGAGATATACTGATTACAGTTTTTTGTGTTTTGCGAACCTGTTTTAGGAATTCTGGGTTAGTATTTGGCATTTTCGACCTAGTTAAGCTAGGAACTGGATTGAGTGGTCTTCTACATTATTGTAGCCCTGTTCCATAGCTTCGAAACGGTGGGTCTTACACCCCCAACCGATATTTGTAGTGAGAGTTGTACCATTACCGCATAATGAGTGTAAAACAGTTTTCTATTTGGGGCCAAGACTAAGGCCATTTTCTAATTTCTGGTTTGCTATTATGCTCATTTATGCATATGAAACCCTATTAGGGTTGTGAATTGGTGTTGTTTATGGCTCGGCATGGAGTCTTATTGTATGTGTTGCATGATTCTAGGGCGTGAAGGTAGTGCACGACGGCTTGGTGATCGTGGTACATGAAATACCACTTACTTGCTTGGTGAGTATACCACTCACTAAATTGTTACTATGTGGCTTTGTTAAATGTTATGTGATGCCTTGATGGCTTACTTGCATATTGGAATTGATTAAGGTGAGGGTGTGCTTGACCGCCCTCACCTCTTTTGATATTGTCATTGATTGGCTACCGTTTTATTGCATTACTGAACTTGATATATTGGTTGGTGAATTCCATTTCATGGAAACTGAATTGATGTCGTTTGGACGATGTCCAACGGCCTTACTGCATTACTGAGCTCAACCCCGTTTGGTAGTCAATTGGATCGAGCCGGCGAGGGCTTGGTCGTGAACATTGAATTGCCACGGGGACTGTATTGGGGAACCTTGTGGTAATGAGACCCTTGGTTCCGGTAAACTCGAGTATTACCAAAAGCTACTGAAATGGAGTGCGGGCCCGGTTGGGGTATGTTGGGTGGAAGGAATGGAAGTAAAGAGTTGTCTACGGTTTGGTATTTTAACATTGACGGAGAGTCAATGAGGTTGGTTCAAGATTGCAAGCGTGGAAATGGGCTCTTGAGAGCCGACCGTATCCTTTTACCGGTTTGCTTCATTGCTTATTTGTGCACTTTAAATGAAGGTTCATTCTTATATGACTTTGATTGCTTATTGGGTAGTATACCACTGGGCTTTGGCTCATTCCGTGTTATTTGTTTTCCTTACAGGGATATAATTGCTTTTGAAAATGGACTGGATAGTCAATTGCCATACTGAGCTTGTAAATGTCTTTTGTATAGCTCTTGAAGTGAAACCCTAATGTATAACGGGTTCATTTCCTTTTGATAGGCAAATCGAATGTGTACTCCTTAATGGATAGTTTTGGCATGCCATTATGGTTGTAAATGTTATTTTCCGTTGTACATATATGCTTGGCTATGGTTTAGATAAATTTCGGCTTCGGTTTTCGTTTTATTTTATTTTATTTTATTTTGTGTTTTGACTTGTTTGCGCGCGATGTTATGTTCCGGAACGTTTTAGATTGACGTAAACCGTACCGTTAGTCCTGGCGAGAGCTGGGCAGGCAGTCCGCTAACCCCTTTGGTTCGCCTTAGGGGAAGGTGGGGCTGTCACAGGTGGTATCAGAGCCTAGGTTTGAATTAGCCTGGGTGTAATAGAAGTGCTCGACTTGGGGATGCTATTGTTATGCCTATTAAGTTTATTCATGTGATTTTCCTTTGTTATAGGATGGATGCGAGTGGTGATCCGAGTGACCGCCCGGCAGGAGATCGTCCTCGTAGCTCGCTGCCGCCAATTAAGTATCAACTTAGGCAGAAGGGGGCCGTGGTCCGTTGGAGCCCGGCCAGCCGCGTTCGACAGTGTGGGTGTCGTAGCAACTTTGCCTACCCAAATACACTAGTTTTGTCGGTGGCAAAGGAACGCGAGGAGTTTGCTAAGGAAAATACTAAGCTTGAAGCTGTGGTTGCTGCGTTGGAAGCTGAGGTGACTCAGGCTAAGGCGACCAATGAGAAGCAAGCCTCGCGTATTAAAGAGCTAGAATATGACGTGCAAGAGGTCGAGGAAAGAGTTGATGATCTATGTGATCAGTTGAGAGATGCACGCGAGCGCGAGACTAAGCGAGCTCGTAAGGTCAGGGGTCGTGCTGAGGCGATCCTTAACCTATGCGACGACGGACTCGAGGAGTCTAGTGACGAGGCCTCGTATGCTGGGGCCGAGGCTGGGGAGGAATCTACCCCATCGCCTGGGTCTCAGACCCCGGCGACTGACTAGGCCTTGATCTTAGAGGCTTCTTTTGGATAGGTGGTGGTTTTGGTATGTACATAGAGATAGGGATAGAGCCTTAGCTAATCGTTTTGGATGTAGGGTTAGCTACGTGTAAATTTCTTTTGATAGGCCTATCCTCGGGAGGATCGTGTATGTACGTACGCGCTTTGGCCGTACTTGACTGACTGATTGTAAATATGTGTTTGGCTTGTATATATGTGTGCTTGTGATCCTGTTTGAAATGCATCTATATGTGCTAAGTGAAAGTTTATGTGTTACTTACATGCTTTGTTACTGCTTTGGTTTAGTACTTTTGCCTAGACCAAGTATACCTTATGGAAGGAACACGAAGTGGTCGGGGACGTGGGCGTGGTAGGCAACCCACACCAGTTAGGGAAACGGGGGAAGCTTCTACTGGACCAAATCCTGAACCCCAGATAGACCCCAACTCAAATAGCTGCTGCTATGCAGCAAATGACCAACCTACTTGCACAAGTAGTGCAACAACAGGGCCAGAACCCAAACCCTAACCCTGGAAACCCCGGAAACCCTGGCCATCATAATGAGAGCGAAGATAGAGCTCTAGAACGTTTTCAAAAGTTTTCTCCGCCAAAGTTTGTTGGGGGACCCGACCCTGACGTGGCCGAGAAATGGCTGGAGAAGATGGTAGACATATTCGCGGCCTTACACTATCCGGACGAACGGCAGGTGACTTTTGCCGTGTTCCAACTCGAGGGGGCTGCCCGTTCCTGGTGGAACGTAATTAGGCAGAAATGGGAGCGGGAGCAGACACAGAGGACTTGGGTGAACTTCATCCGAGAATTTAATGCTAAGTTTTTCCCTCCTCTAGTCCAGGAAAGGAAGGAGGACGAGTTTATCCGGCTCCGGCAAGGGGCTCAGACTGTGGCGGAGTACGAGAGCCAGTTTACCCGCCTGTCCAAATTCGCGCCTGAACTAATTATGACCGAACAACGACGCGTGAGGCGCTTTATTCAGGGCTTGAACGTGGAGATCCAGAAAGATCTCGCAGCGGCTCAAATCACTACTTTTAGCGAGGCAATGGAAAAAGCCCAACGGGTCGAGAGTGCACGGCTTCAGGTCCGAAACTTCCAGGCTAAGAAGCGTGGTTTTCCTGGGAGTACATCTGGGCAAGGTGAGAAGAGCACTCCCTCCAAGTTTGGACGAGGAACTGGGGGTGGACGACAATCTGGAACAGGCAGAGGGACTCCGTTCAGGGGCGGCCAAGTTGGGCGAGGACAGAGGGGGAACACCCAGAGTGGCTCGGCATCGGCACCTCGTGGTCCCTGTGGGCACTGTGGAAAGACAAACCACACCGAGGACAATTGCTGGAGGAAACTGGGGAAATGTCTGCGGTGTGGAAGTGCGGACCATCAGCTGGCTACATGTCCGGTCCTGAAACAAGATGAAAAGGGGAGTCAGCTACCGCCGAGGACTAACACTGGACCAGCCAAGGGAGACGGATCCAAACCTAAGGTTCCAGCTAGGGTATATTCCTTAGAGCCTCATCAGGTCCCAGATTCTTCCGAGGTGGTGGAAGGTACGATCCCTATTTTCCACCGCTTTGCCAAAGTTTTAATTGATCCTGGTGCCACTCATTCGTTTGTTAACCCTGATTTCATGTGTGGCATCGATATAAAACCTGCTAGTTTACCTTATGACCTAGAAGTTAGTACACCTACGGGGAATCAACGGTTGGTGACTAGTATGGTTTATAAGGATTGCGATGTATGGGTAGGAGAGAGGAGATTTTTAGGCGACTTGATTAGCTTATCCATTAAGGGGTACGATGTGATTTTGGGTATGGACTGGTTAGCCAAATATAACGCCCAACTGGATTGTAAAACGAAAATAGTTGAATTTCGCATTCCTGGCGAGGCAACCTTAAGGTTAGATATAAGGGGTAGGTTAGCCTCATCTGCTCTCATTTCGGGCATTCGAGCTAGGAAATTGATAAGTAGAGGGGCACAAGGATTTTTGGCCTTCTTAATTAATACCCCTACGGATAAGTTAAAGGTAGAAGATGTAGCCATAGTGAGGGACTTTCCGGATGTTTTCCCTGATGAGTTAGTGGCTTTACCTCCGGAAAGAGAGATAGAATTCCGAATAGATCTTTTACCTGGAACTGCACCTATCTCAAAAACCCCTTACCGAATGGCGCCTGCAGAGCTTAAGGAGCTTAAGTTGCAACTGCAAGACCTTTTGGAGCGGGGATTCATTCACGAGAGTGAGTCTCCTTGGGGAGCTCCGGTCCTATTTGTGAAGAAAAAGGACGGAACGTTGAGGATGTGTATTGATTATAGGGGGTTGAACAACGTGACCATCAAGAATAAGTATCCACTGCCTCACATAGACGAGTTGTTTGACCAGCTGCAAGGAGCAGTGGTCTTCTCGAAGTTGGACCTCCGACAGGGGTACTACCAGTTGTTGATTAGGAAGGAGGACATTCCGAAGACGGCTTTCAACTCGAGATACGGGCATTACGAGTTTGCCGTTATGCCCTTTGGATTGACTAATGCTCCCGCCGCCTTCATGGACCTAATGCATAGGGTTTTCAAACCCTATCTAGACCGATTTGTTGTTGTGTTTATCGATGACATTTTGGTCTACTCTAAGACACGTGAGGAGCATGAGAAGCATTTGAGAATGGTATTGCAGACGTTGAGGGAACATCAGTTGTATGCCAAGTTTAGTAAATGCGAGTTCTGGTTGGAGAGAGTAGCGTTTCTAGGGCACGTGATCTCCCACGAAGGTATTTCGGTGGATTCGGCGAAGGTTGAGGCCGTGACAAATTGGAAAAGGCCAGAAACTCCCACGGAGATTCGCAGCTTTCTAGGGCTAGCTGGGTACTACCGACGGTTTATTAAAGATTTTTCCAAACTGGCAGGACCTTTAACTGACTTGACAATGAAGCATGGCCAGTTTATCTGGAACGGCCGATGCGAAACAAGTTTTCAAGAATTAAAGAAAAGATTGACCATGGCTCCAGTACTGGTCTTGCCCAATGGAATGGACGGGTTTGTAGTATATGCGGATGCGTCGCGAGAAGGACTGGGATGCGTTTTGATGCAGAACCGGAATGTGATTGCTTTCGCCTCTAGAAAATTGAAGCTTCACGAGCAGAACTACCCGACTCATGATCTGGAACTAGCTGCAGTGGTGTTTGCTCTGAAAAAGTGGAGGCACTACCTGTATGGGGTGACCTTTGAAGTGTTTTCGGATCACAAGAGTCTTAGGTACCTCTTCTCCCAGAAGGAACTGAATATGAGACAACGGCGATGGATGGAATTCTTGGAAGATTACGACTGTACGATCAATTACCATCCGGGAAAGGCAAATGTGGTAGCAGATGCCTTAAGTCGTAAGGTGCAAATAGCAGGGCTAATGATTAAGGAATGGGGTTTGCTAGAATCCGTGTGCGAGTGGAAACCCTGTCTAGGGAGCCATAAGGTGATATTTGGCAATGTTAGGGTTACCTCCACTCTACTGGAACATATTAAAGAGGCACAAAAAGAAGATTTGATGGTACAGAAATGGAGAGAGAATGTGGAAAGAGGAGAAACAACGGACTTCAATTTGAGTCCTGAGGGTATTGTAAAATATCGGAACCGAATAGTGGTACCAAAGGATGAGGCATTGAAAGCAGAAATTCTGGAAGAAGCTCATAGATCTAAGTACACAATCCATCCGGGTAGCAGCAAGATGTATCAAGACCTGAAAGGAACCTATTGGTGGGACAATATGAAGAAGGAAATCGCGCAATATGTACAAAAATGTCTCATTTGCCAGCAAGTGAAGGCAGAGCATCAAAAACCATCGGGTCTGTTACAACCCTTGGAGATACCCGAGTGGAAGTGGGAAAACATCACCATGGACTTCGTTTCAGGTTTACCGAGGACGCAAAGAGGACACGATGCCGTTTGGGTGATCGTTGATCGATTAACCAAGTCGGCCCATTTCTTGCCGGTGAACATGAAGTATTCAATGGACAAGTTGGCTCGACTGTACATGGATGAGATAGTAAGATTACACGGTGTTCCTGTGAGCATCGTCTCTGATCGGGATCCACGGTTTGTATCTCGATTTTGGCAGAAGTTTCAAGAAACCCTGGGGACTAAACTTAATTTGAGCACGACCTACCACCCTCAGACGGATGGCCAGTCAGAACGGACAATTCAGACGCTCGAGGACATGTTACGAACGTGCATTCTGGACTTTGGAGGCAATTGGGGTCAGCACATGACCTTAGTCGAATTTGCATATAACAATAGCTTTCATTCGTCGATTCAAATGGCTCCGTACGAAGCTCTCTACGGACGCAAGTGCCGGTCGCCGATTTACTGGGATGAAGTTGGCGAAAAGAAAGCACTGGACCCGACAACTATTCCGTGGATGGAAGAGGCTCACGAGAAGGTTAAGTTGATACGGCAACGAATCCAAACTGCCCAAAGTCGCCAAAAGAGCTACGCGGATAACCGAAGAAAAGACTTGGAGTTTGAAGTTGGGGACTACGTATTTCTCAAGATCACACCCTTACGAAGTCTTACAACGGGTAAAGGAAAGAAACTTCAACCACGGTACGTCGGACCCTACAAAATCCTTCAGAGGGTTGGAGCGGTCGCGTATCGATTGGAACTGCCATCCAGTCTATCTCGAATCCACGATGTATTTCACGTCTCGATGCTAAAGAAGTATCATCCAGACCCATCTCATGTGTGGCAACCAGAGGATATCGAAGTAGATGAATCACTGGCCTATGAAGAGAAACCGGTCCAAGTACTTGATCGAAAAGTCAAGGAGCTCAGAAACAAGAAGATTCCATTAGTGAAAGTGCTATGGAGAAACCACGGAGTGGAGGAAGCTACCTGGGAGATAGAAGAGGAGATGCGAAAGAAATACCCAAACCTTTTCGGGAATTAAGGTGAGAAATTTCGAGGACGAAATTCTTTTAAGGGGGGGAGAGTGTGAGAACCCGTAAAACCCTAATATTTTTCCTAGGGTTTATTTCCCCTTAATTGCATGTTTTCGGCATTATCTGGCTTAGAAATATTTTCTTAGTGGATTTTATGAGCAATTATAGTTTTAAGATGATTTTTCTAGCATTGGAGAATTTTTAGAAAATTAAGAGTAAATAGTGGACGTGGGACCCACTAGTGCGAAAAGTTCGGAAAAATTCGGCCAATAAGGTTAAATTTCGGATACTGTTTAAAATTTATCGGGTGTTAAGAGATAAGTAGTGTGTGTGAAGTGATTGATGTGAGAGAGAAAAGAAATGATAAGATTGCATTTAATGTAGTGCCACTTGTCACCATGTCATTAGTCTTACTTTAAGAGTTACTATTCACCTTTTGACATTTTTTGACTTTTGACCCAAATAAGTAAATATCTTCAAAAAAATTCACCAAAAATTCTCTCATTTTCTTCCTCCATGGCCGGCCCTCCCTAAGCAAGAAGAAAGACAAAACTCTTCAATATTCTAGCCAACTCCAAGCTCAAATCAACTAAACCACTTGCTTAACTTAGTTTTTACTCCATAAATTTCTTCCTTCTAGTGCTAGCAAGTTGTTTGGTGAACTTTGTTTGAAGAGCAAAGGTGTCCTACATCCCTCTCTCTCTTGATCTCTTGGTAAGTGTTGCTTGAACACCCTACTACCTTCAATAATGGTTACATGATGCTTAGAAGTGGCTTAAGTGGTTGAAAATGTGGTTTATCTCTTGGTTTGGCTTGTTTTGGTGAAGTTTTTATTTTATTGGGAATTTTTCTGGTTTAATATGAATTATATGTTGTGGCCTTGTATGATGAATGGTAATGGTTGATAATGACTCTTGTGAGTGTGAATTGTGGTTAAATGCAATCAATTTTGGATTTGGTGTGGAAAATGGAAAGTTAGGGTTCTTGAACCCCAATTCAGGTCCGGTTTTAGATCACTGGGTTAGAGGCCGAATTGGACTTTGCTCAAAACATGAAAGTTGTAGGTATTGATGTGTTTGAGGTGCCTGTAAAATTTCAGGTCATTTGGATGAGTGTAGAGTGAGTTATGCCGTTTTTACTGTAGCTGTTCTGCTTTGATCAGAATGCGAAAAACTGCGATAGTAATTGGCCATTTTGACTGGAATTGGTTTGGATTTTGGAGTTGGTGTCTTCTGCTGAAATGTAGCTGAGTGTCTTAGCTAACATATGCCTTTGGAATTTCGGCATTTGGACTTGTAAGGACTGAGATATACTGATTACAGTTTTTTGTGTTTTGCGAACCTGTTTTAGGAATTCTGGGTTAGTATTTGGCATTTTCGACCTAGTTAAGCTAGGAACTGGATTGAGTGGTCTTCTACATTATTGTAGCCCTGTTCCATAGCTTCGAAACGGTGGGTCTTACACCCCCAACCGATATTTGTAGTGAGAGTTGTACCATTACCGCATAATGAGTGTAAAACAGTTTTCTATTTGGGGCCAAGACTAAGGCCATTTTCTAATTTCTGGTTTGCTATTATGCTCATTTATGCATATGAAACCCTATTAGGGTTGTGAATTGGTGTTGTTTATGGCTCGGCATGGAGTCTTATTGTATGTGTTGCATGATTCTAGGGCGTGAAGGTAGTGCACGACGGCTTGGTGATCGTGGTACATGAAATACCACTTACTTGCTTGGTGAGTATACCACTCACTAAATTGTTACTATGTGGCTTTGTTAAATGTTATGTGATGCCTTGATGGCTTACTTGCATATTGGAATTGATTAAGGTGAGGGTGTACTTGACCGCCCTCACCTCTTTTGATATTGTCATTGATTGGCTACCGTTTTATTGCATTACTGAACTTGATATATTGGTTGGTGAATTCCATTTCATGGAAACTGAATTGATGTCGTTTGGACGATGTCCAACGGCCTTACTGCATTACTGAGCTCAACCCCGTTTGGTAGTCAATTGGATCGAGCTGGCGAGGGCTTGGTCGTGAACATTGAATTGCCACGGGGACTGTATTGGGGAACCTTGTGGTAATGAGACCCTTGGTTCCGGTAAACTCGAGTATTACCAAAAGCTACTGAAATGGAGTGCGGGCCCGGTTGGGGTATGTTGGGTGGAAGGAATGGAAGTAAAGAGTTGTCTACGGTTTGGTATTTTAACATTGACGGAGAGTCAATGAGATTGGTTCAAGATTGCAAGCGTGGAAATGGGCTCTTGAGAGCCGACCGTATCCTTTTACCGGTTTGCTTCATTGCTTATTTGTGCACTTTAAATGAAGGTTCATTCTTATATGACTTTGATTGCTTATTGGGTAGTATACCACTGGGCTTTGGCTCATTCCGTGTTATTTGTTTTCCTTACAGGGATATAATTGCTTTTGAAAATGGACTGGATAGTCAATTGCCATACTGAGCTTGTAAATGTCTTTTGTATAGCTCTTGAAGTGAAACCCTAATGTATAACGGGTTCATTTCCTTTTGATAGGCAAATCGAATGTGTACTCCTTAATGGATAGTTTTGGCATGCCATTATGGTTGTAAATGTTGATTTCCGTTGTACATATATGCTTGGCTATGGTTTAGATAAATTTCGGCTTCGGTTTTCGTTTTACTTTATTTTATTTTATTTTGTGTTTTGACTTGTTTGCGCGCGATGTTATGTTCCGGAACGTTTTAAATTGACGTAAACCGTACCGTTAGTCCTGGCGAGAGCTGGGCAGGCAGTCCGCTAACCCCTTTGGTTCGCCTTAGGGGAAAGTGGGGCTGTCACAATTTAGCCTTTCACCAAAACATGAAAGTTTCAGTTCTCTGTCTTAGCTTTGTAACGCCACCAAGAACACCTTAAATGGACCTTGGTAGACTGAGATATGGTCACTTGAATGTAGTACGGTGGATTAGCCGAATAGTTGAAACCAGGTTACATGGATTGGGAATTTGATCAGGTTACACTGGAAATTGGACTAAGTGATCTTCATGAACATTGTAGCCTTATGTCTCATATTTCTAATTCCTTTGGAATTTCTTGATTTGGATTTGTGAGCTAGGAGTTACGATCCAACAAACATACCCTGTCCGTCATCTTAAAGTGCAAATTTCTGGCACTGTTTTCCATACTTTCGACCCATCTCTGTTCAGATCCGGATTTAAGTGTCTTCATAAAAGTTATATAATTTTCTCTTAGCTTCGTAACGGTACCTCATGTACCTTGATCCGACACTCGTAGCCTCGATTGTCCTCAAAACAGTTTTGACGGTAAAACGGCTAGGCCGCCATTCCCGTTTCCTTATGCCGTTTCCGCACATGCATGTGCCAATTTTGTCGTTTTGTTTGTTTTAGGCATATTAGTAGCCGTTTGTGATACTATGTAATGCAATCTTCTATTTCAGACAGTGGTGAGCTAGGTGGAGCCGGTGGGGCCTACTAGCTACTTTTCGTCCTTTTGTTATCCTTGTTCGTTGTGTAAGTATTCAGGCCGCTTTTACGTGTTAGTTGTTTATGTGATTCGATATGTATGAAAAGGGTACCTAGGCGAGGGTGTACTTTATCGCACTCGACCTAAACCCTAATTTACGCACACATTTGTATATGACATATGTATATGAATCATTTTGGAACTAAACCCCTTGAGCTTGTGGCTCGGGGTGACTTTTGAGTAAATTTTGTGAAGTTTGTGAGTTTGGGGCCCGATCTCATGACCTAGATGGACTATTCGAGCCGGTTAGGGCTTGGTCGAAGTTAGTCCAACCTGGTTTGAGGTCACCAAGTTTGTGAATCCGGTTCACCGATTATGTGGACCAAGTTTGTGACCCGAGCTTGTGAACCAAGCTCAATTTCTTTCGCTCGAGCAAGTTTGTGAGGTGCCTGGCCAGAGAGGGTGATAAGGTGTACGGTGGGTGTACAAGTGAAGTTCTACGGACCATTATTTGAGGTCGACGGAGTGTCGGCAGGAGGTCACACATGGCAAACGATCTGGCTTTGGAGCCACCCGTATCCTTACTATGTGATGTTATCTTTCTGCTTTTGCTTTACTCTTACCATATAGTTGGTTGATACGTGAAAATTTACGCTTTTGCCCCTGTTTACTTACTAAGCATATAGCTTACCCCGTTCCATTTGTTTTCCTTAGCAGGGGGACGGCACGGGGATCGCTCGGGAAGGTGGTTAGATTTTGAGTTATAGAATACTTGAATTTGTATTTGTTAAAAGTTGACGAGTAAGATGTACATAGTTGGCGTGGTGGTTGTAGTTATCAGTTTTTCTAGGTTTTACTTTCTGGTACTTGTGATATGTAATTCTTGGAGAATTGAATGTAATATTTGAGATTTATCTCGTACTTTATTTGAGGACTGTAGTGAACGACTGAGTCCCAGCGAGAGCTGGGCAGGCGGCCCGCCGAACCCTCTGGTTCGCCTTAGGAGGAGGTGGGGCTGTCACATGTTAAGTGCTTTGAATGATTTCCAAAACGAGCTTTCTAGGCGAGTGTGTACTTTATCGCACTCGACCTAAATAACTGTGCAATTTTCAAGGATTTAATTATTGAAATGCTAGTTGTGCATGAATGTAAGCCGTTTGGCTGAATTGGCCACTGCCCTTTGTTACCGATCGACTCGAGCCAGAAGCGGACTCGGTCGGGCGATATGGTGACCCTGGGTGAATTTGGTATACTCGAGTATTACCTTGTAGTCCGGCTACGTCCGGATGGGTGGAGTCCGGCCAATGGTCGGATGGGTGGAGTCCGGTCAACGTCCAGAAAAGGGGATGAACGAGGGATTCTACTTACAAAAAATATATTTTCAAACGATTGGAGGAATAAGGGGAAATGTCAGGGGAACGAACGAACAAACGAATAGCTCCATGTGAGCCCGTATCCTTTTAATGAATGTTACTATCGCTTTCCATTGTAAATGTTCCTTGAATTATTGATACTCCATTTTAATGTATTGTAAATGTTGTAATTGTTTCTGGACTTATCATTTGATTTATGACATCATTGAAATGAACTATTGTGAAATCGATTTGATTACTGATTTTAATGGTTACTCGCTGAGCTTCTAGCTCACCCCAAAAATATTTTATTCCCCTCCACAGGGCTCGTGGCGAAGGAAGGACTTGTAGTACTTGTTCACGTGACTGGATGGCCTATGTTTTGTATAATTTGGATTTGGAAATCATTTTATGTATAGTTGGGAATTATTTCCGCTTTGCTTTTGACATGTAATTATTGGAGAATTTGATGTAATATTTGAGGTTTATTCTTGTAATTTATTTGAGGATTGTGGTGAACGACTGAGTCCCGGCGAGAGTTGGGCAGGCGGCCCGCCGAACCCTCTGGTTCGCCTTAGGGGGAGGTGGGGCTGTCACACTATTGAATGGCTATTGTGATGAATTTATATTGTGTATAACTTTGGGATTGGCTGAGGAAAATAATGAAGCCATAAATGGCTGGAAAATTAGGTAAACACAAAGGGCGTGCTGCCCAAATTTATGCTCGAGAACTAGAGAACTATACTTGCAACTTGAGAATGGGTTAAGAGTGAATATCACTTGAACCATCTAGGATGTTTGCACCTTCTTTTACCGAGATATATAAGTAAGGATTTGGCCGAATTTATACCCTTGAGAAATAAAATAATGACTGCTCGGAGTACGTTTTCTTTGTCACCCTTGAGAATTGGGAATTTGACTAGGTTACGCTGGAATTTGGACTAAGTGGTCTTCATCAAAATTGTAGCCCTCTGTCTTAGCTTCGAAACGGTATAAATTACATCCCAATCCGATAAGCGTAGCTTCGGATGTGTCCGTTACGCAAAACCCGTCAAATCTGTCTTTTACTAAAGCTCATTTCCGCACATGTTGTTAACTTGATTTTGTACTCATATGACTTTGAGCCTATTGAATGGCTATTGTGATGAATTTATATTGTGTATAACTTTGGGATTGGCTGAGAAAAATAATGAAGCCATAAATGGCTGAAAAATTAGGTAAAAACAAAGGGCGTGCTGCCCAAATTTATGCTCGAGAACTAGAGAACTATACTTGCAACTTGAGTAAGGGTTAAGAGTGAATATCACTTGAACCATCTAGGATGTTTGCACCTTCTTTTACCGAGGTATATAAGTAAGGACTTGGCCGAACTTATACCCTTGAGAAATAAAATAATGACTGCTCGGAGTACGTTTTCTTTGTCATTTCTTTGTCACTCTCGACGGTAAATGGAGATTTCAAAGTTTCTACGAGCAAGCATAAGTTTTTTCACAAATATTTTACTCCAT
>NW_020862435.1:0-29767 GCF_003713205.1 Coffea eugenioides | reverse complement strand
TTCCCAACTTTCAAGCTTCCATATCACTCAATCTTCCACAAACAAGAGTTTAGGTTTGATTTCATTCCATAAAATCCTTTCTTTTGGTGATAGTGAGTGCTCTAGTGAAGTTTGTTTGAAGCTCTAAGGTGGCCATCATCCCTCTCTCTCTTGTTACTTGGTAAGTGACGCTTGAACCCCCTACTACACCTAATGATGGTTATAGTATGCTTAGAAGTGGCTTGAGTGTTGGAATATATGATTTATTTCTTGGTTTGGCTTGATTTGGTGAAGTTTTCCATTTTATGATGAATTTTCTGGTTTCATATGATTTTGATGTTGTGGACTAGTATGATGGTTGGTAATAAGGGGCTTTGGCTTTAGTAGGTGTGAATTGTTGTGAAATGCAATCAATTTGGGATTTGAATGGAATTGTGAAAAGTTAGGGTTCATGAACCCCTAATCTGCCCGAAATTTTAGGTCATATCTAGAGGCCGAATTGGACTTTGCTCAAAACATGAAAGTTGTAGGTATTGATGATTTTAGTGTGCCTACAAAATTTCAGGGCAATTGGACTAGTGTAGAGTGAGTTATGCCGTTTTTACTGTTGCTGTTTTTGGTGCACAGAATGTCCGAACTGCGATAGTAATTGCCTGTTTTGACTGGAATTGGTTTGGATTTTGAAGTTGGTGTCTTATGAGGAAATGTAGCTGGATGTCTTAGCTAACTTATGCCTTTGGAATTTCGGCATTTGGACCTGTGTAGGCTGAGAGTGACGTATTACAGTTTTGTGTGTTTTGCAAACCTGTTTTGGTAATTCTGGTTTGGTATTTGGTACTTTTGACCTAGTTGTGCTAGGATTTGGACTGAGAGGCCTTCTACATTGTTGTAGCTCTGTTTCTTGGCTTCGAAATGGTGGGTCTTACACCCCCATCCGACATTTGTAGTGAGAGTTGTGCCATTACCGCATTATGAGGTCAAATCCGGTTTTCTTATCAAGGCTTAGGTTAAAGCCCTTTCTTAATTTCTGGTTTGCTTTCATGCTTGTATATGTTTATAAAACCCTATTGGGGTTGTGAATTGGTGTTGTTTATGGCTCGGTATGGTTTCTTGTTTTATGATATTGTGAGCCTATGGAACGGCTCTTGACATGAAATGCTTATATGTGTATTGTTGGGTTGTGATTGAAGAAAAATAATGAAGCCCTATGGCTGGAAAATTTGGTAAACACAAAGGGCATGCTGCCCGAATTTTTACTCGAGATTTAGAAAACTATATTCTCGACTTGAGTAAAGGTTAAGTATGTAACACTTGAATTTCCATGCATGAAACCCTATTGGGCGATAATTGGTTTGACTTTATGACTCGTTATCGAGTCTTATGGTATTTGTTTACATGTTCTAGGGCGTGACGATAGCTCACGACGTCTTGGTGATCGTGGTGCATGAAATACCACTTTCTTGCTTGGTGAATATACTACTCACTTACTTGTTATAATGTGGCTTTGTGCTATGTGTATTGATGCCTTGAAGGCTTAATTGGTTATTGGAAATGATTGAGGTGAGGGTGTACTTGACCGCCCTCACCCCTTGTGATTCCATGCATGGCTAGTGCTTGCATTACTGAATTACTGCACTTGATATATGAAATACTGAATTCCATTCATGGAAACTGATTTGGTATCATTTGGGCGAATGTCCAATGGCTTTACTGTATCACTGAGCTCAACCCCGTTTGGTAGTCAATTGGAACGAGCCGGCGAGGGCTTGGTCGTGAAAATTGTCATGCCACGGGGACTGTACTGTGAAATCTTGTGGTAATGAGACCTTTGGTTCCGGTATACTCGAGTATTACCAAAATGACTGAATGGAGTGCGGGCCCGGTTGGGGTATGATAGTTGGACGGTTGGATGTAAGTGATGTCTACGGATGGTTACTTTTCATTGACGGAGGGTCAATGAGGTTGGATCAAGATTTCAAGCGTGGAAATGGGCTCTTGAGAGCTGACCGTATCCTTTTCCGTTTTGTTTTACTGCTTATTTGTGCACTTTAAATGAAAGTTCATCCTTATGTGACTTTGGTTGCTTATGTAGTAGTATACCACTGGGCTTTAGCTCATTCCGTGTTATTTGTTTTCCTTACAGGGATATAATTACTTTTGAGAATGGATTGGATAGTCACTTGCCAAGTTGAGCTTATAAATGTCTTTTGTATAGCTCTTGAAATGAAGCCTTAATGTGTAACGGGTTCATTTCCTTTTGATAGGCAAACTGAATATGTACTTCCTTTATGAATGTCTGTGGCATGCCACTATGGTTGTAAATGTTGGATTTCAATGTGTATATGTTAAATTGATGTTTGGATTCTTCTATCCAGGCCACTATTCAGTTTTCCATTTTTTTTTATTTTGCTATTTTGATACTTATGGCTTGTCCGAGCGCACTTTTGTTTTCCCGAAACGTATTCGAACGCGTGTAACTGTACCGTAGTCCTGGCGAGAGCTGGGCAGGCAGTCCGCTAACCCCTTTGGTTCGCCTTAGGGGAAGGTGGGGCTGTCACAGGTGGTATCAGAGCCTAGGTTTGAATTAGCCTGGGTGTTATAGGACTGTTTGACTTGAGGATTGTTGTTTTTGGCCTTTAAGCTTATATTTATGATTACATGTTCTTGTGATGTAGGATGGCCGGACAGGGTGACCCTAGTGCTAGTCCTTCGGGGGCTAGACCTCGCAAAGTACTCCCCGTGATTCCCTATCAGATACGGCCGGGAGGGGCCGTCATTCGTTGGAGCCCGTCTAACCGTCTTCGACGGTGCCCGTGTAAGGAGAGATATGCTTACCCGAACACTCTAGTGTTTGCGCTGGATAAAGAGCGCAAGGTATTGGCGAGAGAGAATGCTCGCCTTGAGGTCGATGCGATTCAGGATAGGGCGACGAAGGATAAGCAAGCTGCGCGTATAAAGGAGCTAGAATACGATGTGCTTGAGGCTGAAGATAGGGTTGACGACCTTTGCGCCCAACTGAGGGAGGCACGAGAGCGAGAGCTTAAGCGAGCGTGCAAGGTCAGGGGTCGCGCTGAGGCGATCCTTAATCTGTGTGACGATGGCCTTGAGGAGTGTAGCGACGAGGCGTCGTGTGCGGAGGCGGACCCTGGGGAGGAGTCTACCCCATCGCCTGGATCCCAGACCCCGGCGACTGACTAGGCATCTTTTGGATAGTGGTGGTTTTGTATGTACATAGGGATAGGGATAGAGCCTTAGCTAATCGTTTAGGGTCGTTAGATTAGCTACGTGTAAATCTCTTTTGATAGGCCTATCCTCCGGTGGATCGTTTGTGTACGTACGTGCTTTGGCCGTACTTGACTGACTGATTGTATATATGTGTTTGGCTTGTATATATGTGTGGTTGTGCTTATGCTTGGATTGTATAAATGTGTTATTATGCAAGTTTACGTGTTACTTATATGGCTTGTTATTACTGTGGTTTAGTATTCTTGCCTAGACCGAGTGGAACTTATGGAAGGTACTCGGAGTGGTCGGGGACGTGGGCGCGGTGCTAGACAACCCACACCGGTTAGGGGTGTAGGGGAAACCTCGACTGGACCCGATCCTGAACCCCAAGCCGACCCTAATGCCCAGATCGCTGCTGCTATGCAGCAAATGACAAATCTGCTTGCACAAGTAGTGCAGCAACAAGCTCAGAACCCAAACCTTAACCCTGGAAATCCCGGGAACCCTGGCCACCATGTCGAGAGCGAGGATAGAGCTCTCGAACGTTTCCAAAAGTTTTCCCCGCCAAAGTTTGTTGGGGGACCCGACCCTGACGTTGCTGAGAAATGGCTTGAGAAGATGGTAGACATTTTTGCAGCTCTACATTATCCAGACGAACGGCAGGTGACTTTTGCCGTGTTTCAACTTGAAGGGGCTGCTCGTTCCTGGTGGAACGTAATTAGGCAGAAATGGGAACGGGAGCAGACGCCTAGGACGTGGGTGAACTTCATCCGCGAATTTAACGCAAAGTTTTTCCCTCCTCTAGTCCAGGAGAGGAAGGAGGACGAGTTTATCCGGCTCCGGCAAGGGACTCAGACTGTGGCGGAGTACGAGAGTCAGTTCACCCGCCTGTCTAAATTCGCGCCTGAGCTAATCATTACTGAGCAACGACGGGTTAGGCGCTTCATTCAGGGTTTGAACGTTGAGATTCAGAAAGACCTCGCGGCAGCTCAAATTACCACGTTTAGCGAGGCGATGGAAAAAGCCCAACGAGTTGAGAGTGCACGGCTGCAGGTCCGAAACTTCCAGGCTAAGAAACGTGGTTTTCCTGGGAGTACGTCTGGACAAGGTGAGAAGAGCATTCCCTCTAAGTTCGGACGAGGATCGGGTGGTGGCCGACACTCCGGCTCGGGCAGAGGGACTCCATTCAGGGGTAGTCAAGCTGGGCGTGGACAAAGGGGAAATGCTCAGAGTGGCTCGGCTTCGGCACCTCGCGGTCCCTGTGGGCACTGTGGGAAAGCAAACCACACCGAGGATAACTGCTGGAGGAAGCAGGGTAAATGTCTGCGGTGTGGAAGTGCGGACCATCAACTGGCTACATGCCCGGTCCTGAAACAAGACGGAAAAGGGAGCCAACCACTGCCGAGGACCAATACTGGACCCGCCAAGGGAGATGGGTCCAAACCGAAGGTTCCAGCTAGGGTGTATTCTTTAGAGCCCCATCAGGTCCCAGAGTCTTCGGAGATTGTAGAAGGTACGATCCCTATTTTTCACCGCTTTGCCAAAGTTTTAATTGATCCTGGTGCCACTCATTCGTTTGTTAACCCTGATTTCATGTGTGGCATCGATATAAAACCTGCTAGTTTACCTTATGACCTAGAAGTGAGTACACCTACGGGGAATCAACGTTTGGTGACTAGTATGGTTTATAGGGATTGCGATGTATGGGTTGGTGAGAAGAGATTTTTAGGAGACCTGATTAGCTTGTCCATTAAGGGGTACGATGTGATTCTGGGCATGGACTGGTTAGCCAAATATAACGCCCAACTGGATTGTAAAACGAAGGTGGTCGAATTTCACATTCCTGGTGAGGCAACCTTGAGGTTGGATATAAGGGGTAGGTTAGCCTCATCTGCTCTAATTTCGGGCATTCGAGCTAGGAAACTGATAAGTAGAGGAGCACAAGGATTTTTGGCCTTTTTAATTAACACCCCTGCGGATAAGTTAAAAGTAGAAGATGTGGCCATAGTGAGGGAATTTCCGGACGTATTCCCTGATGAGTTAGTAGCTTTACCTCCAGAAAGGGAGATAGAATTCCGAATAGATCTTTTACCTGGAACTGCACCTATCTCAAAAACCCCTTACCGAATGGCGCCTGCAGAACTTAAGGAGCTTAAGTTGCAGTTGCAAGATCTGTTGGAGCGGGGATTCATTCACGAGAGTGAGTCTCCTTGGGGAGCTCCTGTTCTATTTGTGAAGAAAAAGGATGGAACGCTGAGGATGTGCATTGACTATCGGGGCCTAAACAATGTAACGATCAAGAACAAGTATCCACTGCCCCACATCGACGAGTTATTCGACCAGTTGCAAGGAGCGGTGGTCTTCTCGAAGTTAGACCTCCGACAGGGATACTACCAGTTGTTGATTAGGAAGGAGGACATTCCGAAAACTGCTTTTAATTCAAGATACGGGCACTACGAGTTCGCTGTTATGCCCTTTGGACTGACCAATGCTCCCGCCGCCTTCATGGACCTAATGCATAGGGTTTTCAAACCCTATCTAGACCGATTTCTCGTTGTGTTCATTGATGACATTTTGGTCTACTCTAAGACACGTGAGGAGCATGAGAAGCATTTGAGCATGGTATTGCAGACATTGAGGGAACATCAGCTGTATGCCAAGTTTAGTAAATGCGAGTTTTGGTTGGAGAAAGTAGCATTTCTAGGTCACGTGATCTCTCACGAAGGTATTTCGGTGGATCCGGCGAAGGTTGAGGCCGTGACAAATTGGAAGAGGCCAGAAAACCCCACGGAAATTCGTAGCTTTCTAGGGCTAGCGGGGTACTACCGAAGGTTTATTAAGGATTTTTCCAAACTGGCAGGACCTTTAACTGACTTGACAAAGAAGCATGGCCAGTTTATCTGGAACGGCCGATGCGAAGCAAGTTTTCAGGAATTAAAGAAAAGATTGACCATGGCTCCAGTATTGGTCTTGCCAAATGGAGTGGACGGGTTTGCGGTTTATGCGGACGCGTCGCGAGAAGGCCTGGGGTGTGTTTTGATGCAGAACCGGAATGTGATTGCTTTCGCCTCTAGGAAATTGAAGCTTCACGAGCAGAACTACCCGACTCATGATCTAGAGTTAGCCGCAGTTGTCTTTGCACTGAAAAAGTGGAGGCATTACCTATACGGGGTGACCTTCGAAGTGTTTTCGGATCACAAAAGTCTTAGATACCTTTTCTCCCAGAAGGAATTAAACATGAGGCAACGAAGGTGGATGGAATTTCTGGAAGATTACGACTGTACAATCAATTATCATCCGGGAAAGGCAAATGTGGTAGCAGATGCCTTGAGTCGTAAGGTGCAAGTAGCAGGGCTAATGATTAAGGAGTGGGATTTGCTAGAATCCGTGTGCGAGTGGAAACCCTGTCTAGGGAGCCATAAGGTGATATTTGGTAATGTCAGGGTTACCTCCACTCTACTGGAACATATTAAAGAGGCACAAAAAGAAGATTTGATGGTACAGAAATGGAGAGAGAAGGTGGAAAGAGGAGAAACAACGGACTTCAATTTGAGTCCTGAGGGTATTTTGAAGTATCGGAACCGAATAGTGGTACCGAAAGTGGAGTCGATGAAAATGGAGATTTTGGAGGAAGCTCATCGGTCCAAGTATACAATCCATCCGGGCAGCAGCAAGATGTATCAAGACCTAAAAGGAACCTATTGGTGGGACAATATGAAGAAGGAAATTGCTCAATACGTACAGAAATGTCTCATTTGCCAGCAAGTGAAGGCAGAGCATAAAAAACCATCAGGTCTGTTACAACCCTTGGAGATACCTGAGTGGAAGTGGGAAAACATCACCATGGACTTCGTTTCCGGTTTACCGAGGACGCAAAGAGGACACGATGCCGTTTGGGTGATCGTTGATCGATTAACCAAGTCGGCCCATTTCTTGCCGGTGAACATGAAGTATTCAATGGACAAGTTGGCTCGACTGTACATGGATGAGATAGTAAGACTACACGGTGTTCCTGTGAGCATCGTCTCTGATCGGGATCCACGGTTTGTATCTCGGTTTTGGCAGAAGTTTCAAGAAACCCTGGGGACTAAACTTAATTTGAGCACGACCTATCATCCTCAGACGGATGGCCAATCAGAACGGATGATTCAAACTCTTGAGGACATGTTACGAACGTGCATTCTGGATTTTGGAGGCAACTGGGGTCAGCACATGACCTTGGTAGAGTTTGCGTACAACAATAGCTTCCATTCGTCGATTCAAATGGCCCCGTACGAAGCTCTCTACGGACGCAAGTGCCGGTCACCGATTTACTGGGATGAAGTTGGCGAAAAGAAAGCACTGGACCCGTCAACCATTCCATGGATGGAAGAGGCTCAAGAGAAGGTCAAGTTGATAAGGCAACGGCTTCAAACAGCCCAGAGTCGACAAAAGAGCTACGCTGATAATCGAAGAAAAGACTTGGAGTTTGAAGTTGGAGACTACGTATTTCTCAAAGTCACACCTTTACGAAGTCTTACAGTGGGTAAAGGAAAGAAGCTTCAACCGCGGTACGTCGGACCCTACAAGATCCTTCAGAGGGTTGGAGCGGTCGCGTATCGATTGGAACTGTCATTCAATCTATCTCGAATTCACGATGTATTTCACGTTTCGATGCTAAAGAAGTACCATCCTGATCCATCCCATGTATTGCAACCGGAGGATATTGAAGTAGATGAATCACTGGCCTATGAAGAGAAACCGGTTCAGGTACTTGATCGGAAGGTCAAAGAGCTTCGCAACAAGAAGATTCCATTAGTAAAGGTACTGTGGAGAAACCACGGAGTTGAGGAAGCTACTTGGGAAATGGAAGAGGAAATGCGAAAGAAATACCCAAACCTATTCGGGGATTAAGGTGAGAAATTTCGAGGACGAAATTCTTTTAAGTGGGGGAGAGTGTGAGAACCCGTAAAACCCTAATATTTTCCTAGGGTTTATTACCCTTTAATTGCTTATATTTTTGCATTTTCGGGCTTAGCAATATTTTCTGGTAGATTTTATGCTTAATTATAGTTTTAAGATGAATTTTCTAGTATGGGAGACTTTTTAGAAAATTAAGCATATATATTGGATGTGGGACCCACTAGTGCGAACAGTTCGGAAAAATTCGGCCAATAAGGTTAAGTTTCGGATACTGTGAAAATTTTATCGGGTGTTAAGAGATAAGTAGTGTGTGTGAAGTGATTGATGTGAGAGAGAAAAGAAAGATAAGAGGGCATTAAATGAGTGTGACAAGTGTCACTCTACCATTGGGTTTGACTTAAGAAACACTATTCATCCTTTTGACTATTTTTGACTAAGTGTTAAATATTTCAAAAAAATCACAAAAATTCACCATTTTCTTCCTTGTGTTGGCCGGCCCTCTCTCTCTCAAAGAAGAAGAAATTTTCCCAACTTTCAAGCTTCCATATCACTCAATCTTCCACAAACAAGAGTTTAGGTTTGATTTCATTCCATAAAATCCTTTCTTTTGGTGATAGTGAGTGCTCTAGTGAAGTTTGTTTGAAGCTCTAAGGTGGCCATCATCCCTCTCTCTCTTGTTACTTGGTAAGTGATGCTTGAACCCCCCTACTACACCTAATGATGGTTATAGTATGCTTAGAAGTGGCTTGAGTGTTGGAATATATGATTTATTTCTTGGTTTGGCTTGATTTGGTGAAGTTTTCCATTTTATGATGAATTTTCTGGTTTCATATGATTTTGATGTTGTGGACTAGTATGATGGTTGGTAATAAGGGGCTTTGGCTTTAGTAGGTGTGAATTGTTGTGAAATGCAATCAATTTGGGATTTGAATGGAATTGTGAAAAGTTAGGGTTCATGAACCCCTAATCTGCCCGAAATTTTAGGTCATATCTAGAGGCCGAATTGGACTTTGCTCAAAACATGAAAGTTGTAGGTATTGATGATTTTAGTGTGCCTGCAAAATTTCAGGGCAATTGGACTAGTGTAGAGTGAGTTATGCCGTTTTTACTGTTGCTGTTTTTGGTGCACAGAATGTCCGAACTGCGATAGTAATTGCCTGTTTTGACTGGAATTGGTTTGGATTTTGAAGTTGGTGTCTTATGAGGAAATGTAGCTGGATGTCTTAGCTAACTTATGCCTTTGGAATTTCGGCATTTGGACCTGTGTAGGCTGAGATTGACGTATTACAGTTTTGTGTGTTTTGCAAACCTGTTTTGGTAATTCTGGTTTGGTATTTGGTACTTTTGACCTAGTTGTGCTAGGATTTGGACTGAGAGGCCTTCTACATTGTTGTAGCTCTGTTTCTTGGCTTCGAAATGGTGGATCTTACACCCCCATCCGACATTTGTAGTGAGAGTTGTGCCATTACCGCATTATGAGGTCAAATCCGGTTTTCTTATCAAGGCTTAGGTTAAAGCCCTTTCTTAATTTCTGGTTTGCTTTCATGCTTGTATATGTTTATAAAACCCTATTGGGGTTGTGAATTGGTGTTGTTTATGGCTCGGTATGGTTTCTTGTTTTATGATATTGTGAGCCTATGGAACGGCTCTTGACATGAAATGCTTATATGTGTATTGTTGGGTTGTGATTGAAGAAAAATAATGAAGCCCTATGGCTGGAAAATTTGGTAAACACAAAGGGCATGCTGCCCGAATTTTTACTCGAGATTTAGAAAACTATATTCTCGACTTGAGTAAAGGTTAAGTATTTAACACTTGAATTTCCATGCATGAAACCCTATTGGGCGATAATTGGTTTGACTTTATGACTCGTTATCGAGTCTTATGGTATTTGTTTACATGTTCTAGGGCGTGACGATAGCTCACGACGTCTTGGTGATCGTGGTGCATGAAATACCACTTTCTTGCTTGGTGAGTATACTACTCACTTACTTGTTATAATGTGGCTTTGTGCTATGTGTATTGATGCCTTGAAGGCTTAATTGGTTATTGGAAATGATTGAGGTGAGGGTGTACTTGACCGCCCTCACCCCTTGTGATTCCATGCATGGCTAGTGCTTGCATTACTGAATTACTGCACTTGATATATGAAATACTGAATTCCATTCATGGAAACTGATTTGGTATCATTTGGGCGAATGTCCAATGGCTTTACTGTATCACTGAGCTCAACCCCGTTTGGTAGTCAATTGGAACGAGCCGGCGAGGGCTTGGTCGTGAAAATTGTCATGCCACGGGGACTGTACTGTGGAATCTTGTGGTAATGAGACCTTTGGTTCCGGTATACTCGAGTATTACCAAAATGACTGAATGGAGTGCGGGCCCGGTTGGGGTATGATAGTTGGACGGTTGGATGTAAGTGATGTCTACGGATGGTTACTTTTCATTGACGGAGGGTCAATGAGGTTGGATCAAGATTTCAAGCGTGGAAATGGGCTCTTGAGAGCCGACCGTATCCTTTTCCGTTTTGTTTTACTGCTTATTTGTGCACTTTAAATGAAAGTTCATCCTTATGTGACTTTGGTTGCTTATGTAGTAGTATACCACTGGGCTTTAGCTCATTCCATGTTATTTGTTTTCCTTACAGGGATATAATTACTTTTGAGAATGGATTGGATAGTCACTTGCCAAATTGAGCTTGTAAATGTCTTTTGTATAGCTCTTGAAATGAAGCCTTAATGTGTAACGGGTTCATTTCCTTTTGATAGGCAAACTGAATATGTACTTCCTTTATGAATGTCTGTGGCATGCCACTATGGTTGTAAATGTTGGATTTCAATGTGTATATGTTAAATTGATGTTTGGATTCTACTATCCAGGCCACTATTCAGTTTTCCATTTTTTTTTATTTTGCTATTTTGATACTTATGGCTTGTCCGAGCGCACTTTTGTTTTCCCGAAACGTATTCGAACGCGTGTAACTGTACCGTAGTCCTGGCGAGAGCTGGGCAGGCAGTCCGCTAACCCCTTTGGTTCGCCTTAGGGGAAGGTGGGGCTGTCACAGCCACCATGGATCACACTGAGATACTCAGGCTAAGAGGCATCATGAGGATGCAAGCGGATAGGATTGGGGAGCTTCGAGAGGACATAGCCCTGGAGCAGGAGCGAACGAATGCTCTTAGAGAGCAGTTGCGAGGGGTTAATAATCATCTTACGAACGTGGTTAGGGAAGTTAGGGACCATTCCGGCGGTATTATTAACGAGTGTGAGGTGTTAATCCAAGGAGTGATTGGCGCCAATATGCAAGCGGAGGCTTCTGAGGAGGGAACTTCTGGAGAGGGGAGTACCTCTAGTTCTAGCCAAGGGGGAGAGTCTGTGGGCTCAGTAGGGAACTAGGCTAGAAATCTTTTGAACTAACTTTTGATCCCATGAGGGGAATAGTTAGGAAAAGCTCTTAGTTAGCTGCTTTTGGCCTAGCTTTGTATATTGTCTTTTGGAGGACCCCTTTTTGATTCATGGGATTACTTTTGTATGTACTTGACTGACTGCTTCTGTATGACTGTTTGAAACAGTTACGTGTTCCATGTATAAATGTTCTATGTGTATACATGTCTTGTGTGGTGTTATTTTTGGTTATTTGTTCATGTTTAAATGCTTATGCCCATATGCCTCTTTAACTTTTATGTGTGCCTCGACCCTAGATTGACCTAACCCATGGAGGGCACTCGTAGTGGATGAGGCCGTGGATGTGGGAGTAGGCAACCTACGTCTGAAAGGGGCACTGGGAAAACCTCGTCTGGACCAAACCCTGAACCTAGGGTTGATCCCAATATCCAAATAGCTGCTGCTATGCAGCAAATGACTGACTTGCTGGCCCACGTGGTGCAACACCAGGGCCACAACCCTAATCAGCCAGTGGAAACCCTGGGGATCATGTAGAGAGTGAGGATTAAGCCCTCGAAAGATTCCAAAAGTTTTCCCCACCGAAATTTCTAGGAGGGCCCGATCCAGATGTGGCTAAGAGATGGTTGGAGAAGATGGTTGATATCTTTGCGGCCTTACACTACTTAGAGGAGAGACAGGTTACTTTTGCCATCTTTCAATTAGAAGGGGCCGCCCTGTGAGGCCCCAGTCCGTTCTTAAGTTTGATATTAGGTTATATTCATTATTTGTGCGGTAACATTAGGTTTTGGGACTCATTCGAAAACCCTAAGTTGGGGTTAGTATTGAAACCCTAGTTTTTGTATTAATTATAAGCTCGAGTGGTGATTAAAATTAGTTATGTTAGTGTGTGTTTTGGTAAAGGTAAGTATAGGATTTGATCCATTTTATATAGGTTAAGTGAGGTTAAAAGTTAGAAAACCCTGAGCTAGCAAAACCTTTAGTGTTATGATGTATTAGAAGTTTAAGTTGGGTTTAAAACCCTAATTTCACCCTTGACAAAAAGGTTGTTATTTTATTGCTTTTATGTGGGATAAAGTATGTTTAAGTATAGGTGATTAAGATAGGAAGGTGATTAGTGAAGCAATTAAGTGTGGTTAAGTGTTTTAGATTAGATTAAGTTATAACCTATGGAGTTAATTGAAAGATTATCCAATGTTTGGGGGAAAAGGAGTAAGAAAGAGAAAATAAAGTTGTAAGGGTTAAGAGGCAATAAACAAGCTTTCATTTGATTGGTTGAATGATAAATATCTTTCCTAAGTGGTCTTGCACCACATATTAGTCTCAAGGGCCATAACTAAGTCATTATTGAGACAAAACAAAACAAAACAAGAGAGAGCAAGAGAGAGGTGGAGCCGTGGAGAAGGAAGAGAAAAACCAAGGGAAGTTTGCAAAGTTCAACCAAATTTCTGTTATAGATCTTCATCTTGAAGCATAAAGAATCCATCTTGGAGTTGGGTTGAGTTCATTAGTCATCATATAACCTTCATCTTGAGGTAAGAAAGTTCCTATGCAAAGCTAAGTGTGATTTATGATGCTTGGGCTAGTGGAAATGATGATAATGGTTGTTAGTTGTGATTGATTATGGTGTCTCTTATGTTTATCACTTGATTTTATGGATTAATTTAGTGAAAAATGAGGCCTTCAGGTTCGGCCATATGAACTCTAATTAGGGTTTCATGCTAAACATGTTGGTTAGCCTTAATCTTGTGTTATTGAACTTGTAATGGTTGTGTTTGATGATTTATTTCATTTGTTTGGTGAGTGAATGGTAAAAACTGATTTGGGTTAAGAAACCCTAGGCTTCCTTAGGTTAGTTTAGCTTGGCTAATGTTTAGTGAGTTAGGGTTTGGTTAGAAGGTTGATAGATTAAGTTTAGTGATGCAATAAAGTTAGGTTAGAGATTATGGTTAGTTTTGGGTAATTTTGTAATGACTTAGAGGGGAAGTTTTGGACCATTTGTAGGTCATTTAGAAGTTAGTATATGTGTGTTTATTTGGCATGACTTGGGTTGGAAATTGTGGATAAGAACCATAGAAATGAACCATGCGTTTGCGACATTTGAAACCGGCAAAACGGGTAAGCCGGGCAGCCCAGCACCTGAACTTGAGCTCCATTTTTCTTGATACTACATATTGATTCAGAAGTTTCTCAAAACATGAAAGTTGTAGCCTCTTAGGTCCTGAGTATGCCTGCAAAATTTCAGGTCAAACGGATCTCTGTAACCTGAGTTATGGCCAAAATAGTGGCATCTATTCTAAACTCAGAATTCTGCCGCATTTCTTGTTTTAGCCTCTGACCATGTTCTGTCCGTTTTGATAACGTATGAACTGGGTGTTGACCTCTTCATACGAAATGTAGATATTGGTTTTAGCTTCGAAACGGTATAAATTTCATCCAAATCCGAGTTCCGTAGCTTCAGTTATGACCAAAACAAGGTCGGTTGTCAGAACTGCCTTCGAATTTGGACAGTTCTGACAGGAATGTTTAGATCCATTTTCCTCCATGATCTGTATTGATTCACCTTTTAGTCCAAACATGAAAGTTATAGCCTTATGGATGGGCTTTCTAACGCCTCTGGAATTTCTTGATTCTGATTTCTGAGCCGTGAGTTACGGTCTTTCAAACAGGGCCTGTTTGGTAAACCAAAATGAAATGGCTGGAACAATTTTGTGCATTTTTGACCAATACCTATTGAGATCTGGGTTGAGATGTTTAAATAAAAGTTGTAGCCCTTCCTCGTAGCTTCGAAACGGTGTCTCACCCACCTTGATCCGATATTCCTAGCCTAACTTTTGATAAAAACGGTTTGAGGTGGCAGATTTGGCCGTTTCCGTTTGCCGTTCCGCGTGCGCGCGTGTGTCCATTTTGCCGTTTCCGCACTTGCATGTGCCGATTTTGCCGTTTTGCTTGTTTTGGGCATGTTAGTGGCCGTTTGTGATATAATGTGATGCAATCTTCTATTTCAGACCGTGGTGAGTTAGGCGGAGCTGGTGGGGCCTACTACTAGCTAACACGCACGAAGTGATTTCTGCTCTTGTACTACTTTTGTGTTTTGAGTAAGTATTCGGGCCATTTTGTATATAACTTGCTTATGTGTTTAAGGTGAATGAAAGGGTACCTAGGCGAGGGTGTACTTCATCGCACTCGACCTAAACCCTAATTTACGTGCATATTTATACATGACATGTCTAAATGAATTATTTTGGGTTTGAACCCCTTGAACTTGGAGCTCGGGCTGACTTTCGTGAGTTCGTGAAAAATGTTGAAATTGTGGGCCCTGTAGACACCAAATTTTTAACCTTATTTGTTTAATTAATTTAATAGCTTTATTTGTTTCAATTCTAGGGTTTTTATTTTATTTTATTTTGTTTTAATTTATTTTTATTTTCTTATTTTTATTTATTTTTTTTTGTCTTCATACTAAATTTCAGAAAAAAGAAAGGGAAAAGAGAGAAAAAAAAACCATCAATCAAAATTAAATTTTCAGGGCATTTCATTTGTTTGAATCTTATTTTTATTGCTTTATTCGTTAGGAAAAAAAAAAAGAAGAAGAAAAATGAATGGAAAAAGAAAAAAAAGATAGTTTCTGCGGTTTCTGGCATTTGGCCTATTTTCATTACTGCGTTTTCTGGCTCCGTTAAGATGAGGTAAGTACAGGCCATCTAAGGGCTCCAATTCAAAACCATGATCAATGGCTAGGAGGGGGGCCGGGTGCTGGAATCATTTAGGGCCATCAAGATGAGTTTTGAGGGTTTTAGGGACCTGAGGTTCCCATATAAAAGGCAAAGGGATACGGCAAGAGAGCGGAGAGGGAAGGTTGGCGGCGGAAACCATAACCAGGAGAGCAAACAGATGAAAAAAGAGGAGGCGGCTAAGCAAAAGGAGAGAGAGAACTGAGAGAGAGCCGAACGAGAAAAATCTGAGAGAGGCTATGGGGTTGCGGGGAAGAGGAACTAGAAACCAGAAAAGTGTAGAGAGGACGGACGGACAGGAAAACAGAAAGAGAAAGAAAGAAACGAGAGAGCTGCGAGTTGCGGCGGAAACTGATAAAAAGGAAAGTGAGAGAGGGATGGAAAGGAGGAGCTAACGGCTGGAACAAGGAGGTTTTCTGGGCAGAGGAAAAGGGAAAACCAGACGAGCAAGAAAAGGCTAGAAATAAACGAGGGCCGAGGGAGAGTTTTTGGAAAATCTGGTGCGGCAGCTGCAGTGAGAGATAGAAAGGTAGCTACGGGCTGAGGGTTTGAGGAAAGAAAGAAAAACCAAGTGAGGAAGAAACGAGAAGAGTGCAGAAAAATCTGGGGAAAGAAATGAAGGAAAACAGAATTTTCTGCACAAACTTTTAGAAAAGGCTGGATTTCCGTCACCTTGCGATGCGATTTTCTCCATCGGAGAGATCTCTTCTGGGATACCTTAATTGATCTGGATAAACTCCGGTGTATGGGGAAGAATCTTTGTATACAAAGCTCTTGGGAAAAACTGCTGGAACGCCCTTGAATCGAAGCCTAAACCTGCTGGAGTCGCAGCTCTTGCGTCATCGGCGCCGAACGTATCTGCTTGTAGCTGCGGTATTTGAGCTCCTATCCCCTCAAGCTTACAACATCATCTCAACTTCCCAAAGCTTTTAAGGTGATGTAGTTTCACTTGACTCTTGCCATTCAAGTTTAAATCTTGACCAAACTCATCCGAATCTAGCCTGCGTTACTCTTTTCTCTTGCTGCACTTTTCCTGCTCACCTTGTGCGATGGCAGTTCAGGTTTTATGGCACGAATTTGATAACCAAGATTGAATCTTGATGCTTGGGGCTCCATAATCTTCATGTTTTGGTCTGAAAACTTGATGTTTTGCTTGGATTTTGTTACCTGGGTTTGGTATGAATCTCATAGCAGGAATCTCATAGCAGCGAAATTGCAGAAATTCTATTTCCAGTTTTGCACGCTCTTTCTTTCTGAATTTTGTGTTTCAGCCTTAGAATTTTATGCTGAAAACTAGGAAGAATGTTTTGAGGAGCCTGTTTACCTGGTCTTAGAATAGTTCTGTGCTTAGAGTTGCGCATAAAAATCTGCTGCAACAAGCTTAAAACTCTCGGTTCGTTGCAACAGCGTGGACAAACAGATCCTGTTTCTTTCCTTTGCTTGTTAAAGTCTTGGCTTGTTTGAAGCTTGTGAGTTCTGTAGTGTTCGGTTTGGTATTCGGTGTGCATATCTGCCATGAGTTTTTCTCCTTGCGTCTTTGCTGCATATTTCCATTCAGTCACTTGTTGGAGCATTTCGTTGCTGATGCTTGTAGTCTACTGCATCTCTTGCTGTTGTATGTGTTTTGTTCATCCCTATTGCCTTTCTCTTGCATGTTTACCAAGTTTTTGGATGATAAGCTTATGTAGAATTTGGGATTGTTTCTGGTTTGAGGTTATTTGCCGTATGAAATTGCTGAAATCTCAAAGTAGCAGAAAGAAAACCCATGAACTGTCCAGATTTGCATGCCCTTTTGTCCGACTTTTGGTGTTTAAATCTAAAGTTTTATGTGGCAAAGTGAGAGGATTAGGTGGTTGTCTTGTTGCTTTAGCTCATATTGAATTTGGGTGTGTTTAAGAGCTACGGAAAGCTTATGGATAAAAATTGCAGAAGGATAGCTTCATAGCTTGAGTTGCAGAAATAAGAGCAAAGAAAGCCTCGTAGCATGCATGAAAAACTTTCCAAAATTGCAGTTTGATCCCTCAATTTTCTCTTTATTTTACTATGACCCAACCAATTGAATAGTTTCCTCAATTTGGTCCTTGGCAGCTCTAATTTTACAACTTTTCATTGCTTGTTTGCTTCAATTAACTACCATGCTTTGTTTAAATTGCACTTAATTCATGATTTTGAGAGCTTTATGATCAAGTGAGTTTGTATTTGCATGTTTTTTTTTAATTGTCTCAAATTAAATTGGTGCCTTGACCTTTTCTTTGTTTTTGGAGGTAAATAAGTAATTTTCATCCCATTAGAGCCCCGACTCGAGGGAGGTACACTCTATCCTTTATTTTTGACCTTATTTGACTCTACGTGCGTATATGTGTCTTATGTGTACAATTGCATGACTTTGAGTGTTTATTTCATTTTCACTTTATTTATTTCTTTAGTTGCTTAGTTTCACTTTAATTTTGGTTCAATTTTTGATCATTTGAAGAGGCATTTAAATGCCAAGTTGTAATAGTTAGGTTTATTTTATTTATTTTTATTTTTATTATTCCGTTTCCCCTTTTTAGATTGTAGTAGGCCTTTCCCCCTAAAAATGTAATAGTTAGGGCCTTAATTGCCTTATGTGTTTTGCATGCTTAGGCGCTATGTGTTTAATCGCTTTCTTAGGTTTTGGCATCTAGATATGCATGCTTATGTGTTATGTGAATTACGTGCTCACATGTCTACTTGCTTTAATTATGCACATTACTTATATATGTGTATGATGGATGCAAATGCACGTAACCGTGGCTAGTCCAATGCTAGTCATGGTTGTCCCCTCGAGCCCTTACAAGTCCAATGCTTGTGAGAGAGCGCTAGTGAAGGACTAGTCCAATGCTAGATCCAATAGGACCGTCCCTCGCTAGTACATTCGCATGCCTTCATCTCATGTTCATGCATTTTTATTCCTTTTAGTATTTTTACATTTTTGCATGACCCTTCACTCCCTTTCCCTTACACATTTAGGATCACATTAGCTCATTTGCTTGTATAGGTTAGGGAGTCACTCTTTTGGTAAGGGGGATGGACGAGTTTGGCTATACATAGCCTTAGCACGCTCATTCTTTTTCTAACCAAAAGGAAAATTAAGTCACGAACATTAGTCCTCCGTACCCGTCTTGCTTGCACTCCTCTGGGATTCATGCATTTCATTTATCCACTATCACATGCATTTTTACTTCATATTCTATCCTTTTTTCCACATTCTCACTTCACACAACTTTTATCTTACACATTCTCACTCTACCACTAGCACTTTATATACTATCACGTGCACACACGCACTTTATACTATCACTTTACTCACCTCACATTGCACACTCATTTGCACACTCCCACTTATACACCATTATTTTTTATTACTTTTTTTTTATTACTTTTTTCACTTCACACAAGCTCATGTTTTCACATTACATACATTCATTCCACTCCTTCTTACGTCATTAGCATTACTCGTGACCTCTTGGAGGGCTCATCCTTGGCTATCACGACTTATGTGATTTAGTCCAATCAAACCTCTAAGAGAAATTTGTCCCATTCGATTCATCATTAGATCTAGGTTTTGCATTCATATAGTTCATCCAAATGCAATAAATTTTTAGGTTAAAAATAAGAAAATCCTTGACTAAATCGCGCAACTAGCCTTGGCTAGGTTGAGAGGGTGCCTTGGATTTCGTCCTTGCCTTCCCTCTGTTCAAATGTGACTCCCGAACCTTTTTCTTTGATTTACGTAGACTTGGAGTCGTTTAAAAAGGGTTTTCTCCTATTTTTCTTTAAAAATTCATTTTTAGGTGACTTGGTACACCTTAACTCTATACCAAGTGGCGACTCCATTTCTCATTCAAAAAACCCTTTTTAAACTATATTTTGGGTCGAATCGTCGCATTTCAAAGTCCCATTTAGACCCATATTTTTCTTTATTTTCTTTGTAAATCAAAATTCATTTTTCAAATAAAAATTCACTCTCTAAACCATTTATTTTATTTATAAAAAATGGGGCGCGACAGGCCCGATCTCAAGACCTGGATGGACTATTCGAGTCGGCCGGGACTTGGTCGAAATCAGTCCAACCTAGTCTGAGGTCACCAAGTTTATGAATCCGGTTCACCGAGTATGTGAACCAAGTTTGTGACCCGAGCTTGTGAACCAAGCTCAATTTCGTTCACTCGAGCAAGTTTGTGAGGTGACTGGCCAGTGAGGGTGATAAGGTGTACGGTGGGGGTACAAGTGGAGTTCTACGGACCATTATTTGTGGTCGACGGAGTGTCGACAGGAGATCACACGTGGCATACGATTTGGCTTTGGAGCCAACCTGTATCCTTCATTTGTGTTGTTGTTTTGTACTTTTATTTTGACATTTTGCGGCATAATTGTTCGTATTTATGTGCAATTTACGTTTTTACTCCTGTTACTTACTAAGCATATAGCTTACTCCTTTTCCTTTATTTTCCTTAGCAAGGTCCGACACGGGGAACTCTTTGGCACATACACTAGTATAGTTAAGTGTGCATGTCTTAGTTGGACGTTTAAGTCATTTCTTGTTTTGGTGGCCTGTATAAAACCCTTTTATCGGGTCTACTTTATATACTTGGTGATTAGCATTTGGTGATGTAGTAATCTGAATATCTATTTTGGAGGATGTAATTAGAACTTTTTTGGACTTGTATATATATTGTATATAGAACTCTTTTGGTTTACCTAGCTTTTATTGCTTTAAGTTTTGAGTCCTGGCGCGAGCCAGGCAGGCGGCCCGCCGATACCCTTGGGTTCGCCCTTGGGAGAAGCAGGGTCGTCACACGCCCGTTCTTGGTGGATTGTGATTCGAATAAAGTGGGAAAAAGAACAAACGCCGAGAACATGGGTGAACTTCATGAGGGAGTTCAACGCAAAGTATTTTTTGCCTTTGATCTAGGAAAAGAAGGAGGACGAGTTTATTCAACTTCGTCAAGGAACCCAATCTGTGGCTGAATACGAGAGCCAGTTTACCCGATTAGCCAAATTTGCCCCTGAACTCATTATGACTGAACAAAGAAGGGTGCGACGATTTATTCAGGGGTTAAATGTGGAAATCCAAAAAGATTTAGCCGTGACCCAGATTAACACTTTCAGTGACGTAGTGGATAAAGCTTTACGAGCTGAGAACGCAAGGCTTCAAGTTCGGAACTTCCAAGTGAGAAAATGGAGATTCCCTGAAAGTAGCTCTACCCAGGGAGATAGGAGTACCCCTCCCAAGTTTGGAAGGGGAGCCGGAGGAGGAAGGCTACCAGGAACGGTGAGAGGGACTCCGTCAAGAGGTGGTCAAACTAGACGAGGCCAATAGAGGGTGCCTCACAGGGGAGTTCCGCTACTGTATCTCGTGGGCCGTGTGGATTCTGTGGCAAGCCCAACCAAACGGAGGAAAATTGTTCGAGGAAGGAGAGGAAATGCTTACGCTGTAGGAGTACGGAGCATCAGATAGCCAACTGTCCTGTCTAACCTCGAGAGGCGAGAGGAACTACACACTCGTCGAAGGCTAATTCGGGGCAGTCGATGGTGGAAAGGACAAAATCGAAGGTGCCTGCTCGGGTGTACTCACTCGAGCAACGTCCGGTCCCAGATTCTGCAGAGGTGGTGGAAGGTACGATTCCTATCTTCCACCGTCTAGTTAGGATTTTAATAGACCCCGGTACCACCCATTCGTTTGTTAACCCCGAATTCATGTGTGGAATTGATATAACCCCTGTTCACCTGCCCTATGAATTGGAAGTGAGTACTCCTACGGGGAACCAGTGTTTGATTGCTAGTAAAATATATGCAAACTGTGAAATCTGGGTAGGAGAGAGAAAGTTATTGGGGAATTTGATAAGTTTGACTATTAAGGGATATGATGTGATATTGGGCATGGACTGGCTAGTTAGGTATGATGCCCAACTTGACTTTAAGAGGAAAGTAGCGAAATTTCGTATAGTGGGGGAGGCGACCTTAAGGTTAGATGTGAGGGGTAGTTTAGCCTCCTCCGCATTGATTTCAGGTATTCGAGTTAGGAAACTACTAAGTAAAGGGGCACAAGGGTTCCTAACTTTCCTTATTAACACTCTCACCGATAAGTTGAAGATAGAAGATGTGTCAGTAGTGGGTGAATATCCGGATGTGTTCTCTGACGAATTAGTAGATTTACCTTCGGAAAGAGAGATAGCATTTGAGATTAACCTATTACCGGGGACGTCACCTATCTTTAAGACCCCATATCGAATGGCACCTGCTGAACTCAAGGAGTTGAAATTGCATTTACAAGACCTGTTAGAGCGAGAGTTTATTCGTGAGAGTGGATCTCCTTAGGGGGCACCCGTTCTCTTTGTCGAAAAGAAGGACTGGATCTTGAGGTTGTGTATAGACTACTGGGGATTGAATAACATGACCATTAAGAATAAATATCCACTACCCCATATTGATGAGTTGTTTGACCAGTTACAAAGTGCAGTGGTCTTTTTCAAGCTAGATCTCCGACAGGGGTACTACCAATTGTTGATCCGAAAGGAAGATGTGTCTAAAACTGCTTTCAATTCTAGGTACGGGCATTTCAAATTTGCTGTTATGCCCTTTGGACTGACCAATACCCCTGCTGCCTTTATGGACTTAATGTATCAGGTTTTCAAACCCTACCTAGACCGATTCGTCGTTGTGCTTATCAATGACATTTTAGTCTACTCAAAAACCCGAAAGGAGCATGTACGACACCTAAAAGTGGTCTTGCAAACTCTGAGAGATCATCGGTTATATGCCAAATTTAGTAAGTGTGAGTTTTGGCTGGAGAAGGTTTCTTTCTTGGGGCATGTGATTTCGAAAGAGGGGATTGCTGTAGACCCGGCGAAGGTGGAGGCGGTGACTGAGTGGAAGAGACCTGAAAGTCCCACCGAGATTCGAAACTTCTTAGGGTTGGCAGGTTACTACCGTCGGTTTATTAAAGATTTCTCAAAACTTGCCAGTCCTTTAACCGATTTGACAAAGAAAAATGATCGGTTTCTGTGGGATGCCCGGTGTGAGAAAAGTTTTTAGGAATTGAAGAAAAGGTTAACCATGGCCCCTATTCTGGCCTTGCCTAATGGTAAGGACAATTTCACTGTTTACACTGATGCCTCGAGGGAAGGTTTGAGGTGTGTATTGATGCAAAATAAGAATGTAATAGCCTTTGCCTCTAGGAAATTGAAGACCCACAAGCAAAACTATCCCACTCATGACTTGGAGCTAGCCGCAGTTGTCTTTGCTCTGAAAAAGTGGAGACACTACCTGTATGGGGTAATTTTTGAGGTTTATTTCGATCATAAGAGTCTTAAGTACCTCTTTTCCCAAAAGGAGTTGAATATGAGACAACGTCGGTGGATGGAATTCTTAGAGGATTATGACTGCACAATCAACTACCATCCGGGTAAGGCTAACGTAATAGCTGATGCCCTAAACCGGAAGGCTCAAATATCTGGGTTAATAGTTAAGGAGTGGGAAATGTTAGAAGCCGTTGGTGAGTGGAACCCTAGGTTGGAACGTAAGAAGATAACCTTTGGAAATATCCGAGTAACATCCGCTTTATTGGGTAGAATCAAGGAGGCCCAAACTGAGGATCCGATGGTTCAAAAGTGGGTGAAAAAGGTGGAGAAAGGAGAAATTCCTAATTTCAATTTAAGTCCTGAGGAAATTTTGAGATTTAGAAATCGAATAGTGGTGCCTATGGATGAGAATTTGAAAAAATAGATTTCGGAGAAAGCCCATCGATCAAAATACACAATCCATCCAGGTAGTAAAAAATGTATCAGGACCTACGACGGTTGTACTGGTATGATCAAATGAAGAGGGAGATTGCTCAATACGTACAAACCTGTCTAGTCTGCCAGCAGGTTAAGGCTGAACACCAAAAACCTTCTGGATTACTGCAACCTCTTGAGATACCTGAATGGAAGTAGGAGAATATTACGATGGACTTTGTTTCGGAACTACCAAGGACACAAAAGGGTCATGATGCCGTTTGGGTGATCGATGATCGGTTAACCAAATCCGTTCATTTCTTGCCTGTGAAAATGAAGTATTCCATGGACAAGTTGGCCCAGTTATATATGGAAGAAATTGTGAGGCTACATGGGGTCCAGTGAGTTTGTTTTGACGATCCTCTTTTCGTCAAATTTTGGCAAAAGCGTCAAGGTTTTTGAAAGTTCAAAGACCTTAGGGGAAAACTTAACCTTAGTACCGCTTATCACCCTCAGACGGATGGACAGTCGGAGCGAACGATTCAGACCTTGAGGATATGTTAAGACTTGTGTCTTGGACTGGGGGTAAGGGGCCAATATATGACTTTAGTAGAATTCACTACAATAACACCATTCCTCCGTTCAAATGCACCGTTTGAGGCTCTCTATGGACGAAAGTGTTGTTCACCTATATATTGGGATGAAGTAGGGGAAAAGAAGGTCTTGGACCCAACAGTCATTCCATGGATGGAGGATGCTCAAGAAAAGGTTAAGTTGATATGTCAGAGACTCCAAACAGCTCAAAGTCGCCAAAAGAGCTACGCGGACAACCGAAGGAAACATTTGGAGTTTGAAATTGGAGACCGTGTTTTCCTTAAAATTACACCACTACGAAGCGTTACAATGGGTAAAGGAAAGAAACTTCAACTAAGATTCGTAGGACCTTTCACGATTCTCCAACGAGTTGGGAAAGTGGCGTACCGACTCAAATTACCACCGAGTTTATCCCGAATTCATGACGTCTTTCATGTGTCGATGCTTAAAAAGTACTATCCTGACCCAACACATATTGTGCAACCGGAGCAGATTGAGGTGGATGAAGCCCTTACCTATGAGGAGAAACCTGTGCGTTTACTGGATCGAAAGGCTAAGGAGCTGAGAAATAAACAGATTCCATTAGTGAAAATCCTGTGGAAGAACCACAGGGTAGAAGAAGCGACCTGGGAGATGGAGGAGGAGATGCAAAAGAAATACCCTGAGCTTTTTTATAACCCAGGTGAGAAATTTCGAGGACGAAATTCTTTAAGGGGGAGAGAGTGCAAGATTCTGAAATTTTTTCTTATTTTTCTAGGCATTTACTTTTAAATCATTTTTTTCCAAAATAAGTTATTTTCTGTGGTAATGGTGGTGTACGGTGGAGGTGGGACCCACTAGGGCGATAAGTGCGATAAATGTGGGTAATTTGGAGAAGTTTTGTATATAGAGATTATATTACATGGTATTATGAGCTAATTGGAGGTTATCTAGATAAGTAACCCTTGGTAAGTAGTAGGATGAGAAAAACACAAGAATTGCCACTTGTCGCTCTCCCATTAGATGTTGGACTTTGACTAGGGTTATATTACCTTCCCTAAATCAATTTTGACCCACAAAATCATCTCCATTTTTCACTCTTAGCCATGCATCATAGAGAGAAAAGAGAGAAGAGTTTCCAACTTTTGTTCTTCATTTCTTGCTCCAATCTTGCAAACCTACCATTCAATTCCAAATTCCTCCACAAAAGTAAGTTGATAAGCTAGTTTAAGGTCCTTGGTGGAGCCATTTGTGAAGAAGAATCACTAGCTACCTTGCTTCTTGTAGTTGATAAGGTGAGTTGTCATGACATCTCCTCTTTGATGATAATAATGATCAATTAAGAGATTTTAGTGGTGAAGCATGTCATCTTGTGGATTATTTCATGAATTATGGTTGAGTTGTCCAATTTTCCTATTTATTGAGGATTTTTCTGTTTTATATAGTATATTATAGTTAGCCATGGAATGATAGCCTTATATTAAGCAATATAGGGCCTCTATATGTCAATGGTGGTTTGTTGCGGAAATTTCAGCTTTTAGCGAAAAATTCCAGTTTTAGGGTTTTATATATTTGGGGCTTTTCTATGGTTTGCTCATAAGTTTGTAATTGGTTGAAATTTAAGGACATTGTGACCCTAGTAAGGTGTATTGACTAGCATACCAACTGTGTTTACTTTCATGATCGTTTTGTGTGAACATTGATGATGAATGATAGGTTGGACATGTGAAATTAAAGGGGAAATGCTGTCCAATGTTAGGGAGATTTAGTAATCTTGAGTTGGGAGTGATTTTGGGTAGAATTGAAGAGGTTTTGAGGTTGTTCATACCTAACACCCACTGTAACTCCATTTTACTTTTAGTTATATTATACTAGTAACTCATTATAGTAGTTTGACTTGTGTTCGAGTCTCAATGGTGGTTTCTTGCTTATTATAGGTCGTGCCAGTGATCCGGGGCCTACGTCTGAAGCAAACTTGTGAACTTGCTTATTTGACTCGGTGAGTGTACCCTTATATGGTTTATTGCTTAAATAATTGTTTGTCCTTGTTATGTGAACTTGGTTGACCTGACTGGGACGAGAGTATACTTCATCGCTCTCGTCCTCTTATCTGTACGACTGTTTCTATTTATCTGTGAAACTGTATTTGTGCATGATTTAGCGTCGTTTGGGACTATGACCAACGACTTAACTGTCATATCTGAGCTTATATCCCATTGGTTGTTATTCGAGTCGAGCCGGCAAGGGCCTGGGCGATTCGATAACCAAATGTGGGGTTACTGTTAGTCGAGTGGAATGTTGTTCCCTCGACCCTGTGGTATACTCGAGTATCGCCCCTCTGTTACTGTGAGGTGTTCGAGTCCGACAAGGGGAATGTTTGGTGGAAGGAATGTGGTGTATAGTGGGATCTACGGTCTTGTCCCTTTCTTCAAAGGTTGACGGAGTGTCAACGAATATGAGATCAAGTGCGGCAAGTGGAAAGTGGCTCTTGAGAGCCAATTGTATCCTTTCATATTGGTTTACTATCTTATGTGCCTTGGTTAATTATAGTAAAGTATGTTTATACTTATGTGTCTTCGTGGTACCTCACGAGCATAAGTTCACCCACGTTACTTTTGTTTTCCTTACAGGAAGAACTTTTGGAACAATGTTTTGAGGCGAGTTGAGCTAGTTAGACATTCTTTTGTTTGTATAGCTCCTCGATTATGAAAAATCCTAAATGTATTTGGATTCTATGATCCCATTTGAGTTGTAAAACTTGGAATGCAGGGATGTATAAAAGTGTTTCCTTACCTGTATATGTTATATATTGCTTTGGTACGTACTTGCTATATTGGTGGATTTATGTTACTTGTGTTTAGTTTGGATTTGTGCGAGTACGGGAATCGAGCGAGGAAAGAAAAGTTTTGGTGAAGTCACTGTTCACCAAATCCGGCCAAGAATCCGGCCAAGGTCTGGCCGGATACGAGGCCGGATATGCAGGGGAAATGGAAAAAAATTTGAGGTTTTGGCCTCTGGCCAGAATCCAGCCCGAGCAATCCGGCCAGATTCTGGCAGAATAGTGACGTGGCCGACACTATTCATCCGCAGCTTCGTCTTCATTTTTCAATTTTTGCGACCGTTGCAGTGTTCGAACGCTATTATATCGATGCGAATATGTATTTAGAGTGTGATAAGTTTCGTAGTCCTGGCGAGAGTTGGGCAGGCAGTCCGCTAACCCCTTTGGTTCGTTCTAGGGGAAGGTGGGGCTGTCACACAACTCCCGTTAAGGAAAACAAATCTAACGGGGTGAGCGGATGCTCGTGAGGCCAAGAAAACATGCAAAACACATAGTTCAAGTAGCAATGGTATTTAAGCAGGAATTAAAGCTGTAACATTCAAGCAATTCACAATTTTCAATTAAACACATTCAATGAGAATACAGGAGCTCTCAGGACCTAAGTTCCACTTGTTTCTCCAAGCCTCAATCGAATACTTTCCTGCGATGACACTCCGTCAACCGGGTTGGCATTTAAGTCCGTAGAATTCCACTTAACGTCAATTCCGTCCACCCTACACCGCACCAGGCCTGAACATCAATAAAAGGCACTACAAAGCGAGTAGGCCAAGTAAGATCTCTCAATAGATCAAGTTTACAGTTATCTCATGGTTCACCAAACTTCTCGACCAAGCCCTTGGTGGCTCGAGTCGCAAGGTCGGCCAATTTAGATTTGGGCGTCCCTACAGTTCAGTTATAAGTCGAGGAGATTCACTCCAACAACATGCAAGGAGTTCAGTTACAATTCAGTTACAAGCAGTTCAATTCAGTTGTTCAATCAGTTAAAAGAGAACGAGTGCGATAAAGTACACACTCGACTCAACAATCATAAACCATTCAGTCCATAAGAAACAATTCACATAATTGTAACAAATTATGCACTTGACACTCGCCAATCAAAATAGGGAGTAAGTGCTCAAACAACTTTTAGGCGTTCGCTTCGAGTTCCTCTTGAAAATCCCCTTGAGCGCCTGAGCAAATAATAATTGACTATTACACACTATCGCTTATAACCTCTTGTTAACAAGGAAGATTGTACACTTGTATAATACTAAGGATCTGTTTGATAACATACAAAAGTGTTGAAACTAAATCTTTTCAGACATTCAGATATTTTGAATGTTTGATAAATAAAATCCATCTGCTGAATTTGTTAAGTAGTGCTGAACTTGTGTGTAATTTTTTCAGCACAAAAATCCTAACTGAATGCTTAATTTTGATAAGAATCAATAGAATTACTTCAACTACTTTATCTTGTCTACCAAATCTACCCTTGTTTGTTATTTATGTTCAAAATTCTTATCTAATTAAACAACCTGATATTCTCTATCTAACGGTTTTCTGTTTCTCTTTTCTTTCTTTTTAATGACTTTCACATCTTTTCCATATTTCTCATATAATATACTTCATCTTTTATATTAATTTGATTTAAAAATAAATAGTCATTTTCATACCTAATAATTTTAACTTAATTAAATCATAAGTTCTATTTATTTTTTGAATGAAAAGATATTGATACGAACCTCGCTAACCTTGTGACTAAACCTGTAAAAGATTAGATTCAGGATTGACAAGAGTACACCAAGTTTGGAGCGGATGACGTCAACCCGTTAATCACGTGGTTAACGAATCTTGGTATAATGGTAGAAGACGCCACAACCTAGTGTGATTCTAGATTAATAAGTCACGAATACCTAGAGAAATTCTAAGGTATTCAAGAAGCCTTGGAGAAACCAAGAAAACTCTCAAAATCTGATTTATTGATTAAATGCCTAAAATCGTTGGAAGTGTGGGCTATTTATAACCTTACATAGAGATGAAAAACTAAATAATGTGGAACTAGTCTAGAATTGTGGGTTTGACTAAGTCTAAGAATTATAGGCTTGACTATTTCCATAAGACTAAGAATTGTGGGATTGACCGAAGCTTATGAGGTCATCCCTTAGGTAAATAAAGCAAGGCTATGGACCATTAAACCCTTATTACAATGACTTAACTAAAACAGTAAATGTGACTAGGGAAGGGTCACACATGGTTCTCTTTGACGTGCACTATATGGATGACCTTCATTCCTTTATGCTCAAGTCCCTCAATGACCTTGGGGACAATTTCTTGGCTTTGTATCTCACGAACAAGCCCTTGGAGTTCCTTCCTCATCTTCTTAGCTCGTGCTCGAGTCACGGGTTCTAGGGGAACTCGAATAGTTCTCAATGGTGTTTCTTGGTTCGTATCATCCCCCTCCTCTTGAAAAGGATTTGTCCTCAAATCAGCTTCATCGTTTGCAAGAAAAGGAGATAGATCAGAGACATTGAATGTAGCGCTCACATTGTACTCACCGGGTAGGTCCAGTTTGTAAGCATTGTCATTGATGCGTTTGATGACTTGAAATGGCCCATCTCCTCGAGAAAATAATTTATTGCGCCTTTGGACTGGGAACCTTTCCTTGCGTAGATGTAACCACACCCAGTCACCAGGTTCAAACACGACGCGTTGGCATCCCTTGTTAACCCGTTGAGCAACTTGGTCCATCCTTCGCTCAATGTTTAGGCGTACCTGTTCGTGTAATTTCTTGACAAAATCTGCTCGTTTAGCACCATCTATGTTAATGTGCTCAGAAGAAGGTAAAGGTAATAAGTTTAGCGGTGTTAAGGGATTAAAACCATAGACTATTTCAAATGGTGAAAAATGAGTAGAACTATACACCGTGCGATTGTATGTAAACTCAACATGGGGTAAACACTCTTCCTAGGTTCTAATATTTTTTCCAATGATGGCACGCAAGAGTGCAGATAGTGTGCGATTGACAACCTCAGTTTGGCCATCAGTTTGTGGGTGATGAGTAGTAGAAAATAGCAATTTGGTACCCAATTTTTCCCACAAAGTTTTTCAAAAGTAATTCAAAAATTTGACATCCCTATCAAAGACAATTGTCCTAGGCATGCCATGCAATCTAATGATTTCTTTGAAAAACAAATCAGTAATGTGCGATGCATCATCTGTTTTGTGACATGGTATAAAATGTGCCATTTTTGAAAATATGTCAACAACAACAAAGATGCTATCATTTCCCCTCTTTGACCTAGGCAACCGTAAAACAAAATCTATGGAAATATCGGTCCAAGATTCCTTAGGTACAGATAAAGAACTATAAAGGCCATAGGATTGAAGTTTAGACT